>NC_080671.1:42690588-42960711 GCF_030247195.1 Topomyia yanbarensis | reverse complement strand
CCTGCTTCGGAAACTTATGGATGATCAGTGTAAACCCGTCGTCATTGTTATTAACTTCCTCACCGATGCTGCTTTCAGTTGATTTTAGGGTGCTTCTTTTGTGGTAGTCCGGCATACAATATGTATGGAGCGAACATTAGGACATCAGTTTCAATATCGCAAAATGCCGAAACATCCTGACTCCTGCGGTAGAAGACAACGGGTTCAGTAGTAGGGAAACTCTAAACTTGCTCATATTCTTTTCTAAATTTCTTCATTCACATCTCTTTTCTAAACTACTTTCTTCATTCAACATCTTTCTTCATTCACATATTTCTGGCGTACTATGACTCTTAATATTGAAAAAGCTCACACCTTCCAGTCCCTTGCTAACTGAATGTCAGTACAACATAAAAAAATGGGTGGGTAATGTCAGAGACATAACCGGAGTGAAGTAGAATACATTTGGGATTATTTATATAAATATGTAGGTTATCAACGGGATTTTTGGGAAAAGGGAAAGACTTCTAATTAATTCTTCATTAAAATAATGGTGTTCCTAAAAAGGATCGTTTATGTTCGCTTTGGCAAATGATGCGCTGGATTCGATTCTCGTTGGATGCTGCTGACTTCTGCTCTCTATTTCCGGATTCAACTGTTGTCCATGGGTGTGATACTGACATGATTGGTGTAGCTATAGCGTTATAAACCGTTTATGGTTTCTTTCTGTATCGTATAATGAAAATATTAAATTGCTGGATCAATTAAAGAAAGAAGGGGTTTGGTCACGGGTTTCTCACAACAATATTGTATTGCGTCTACCACCTGCGTTTCGAAGGTCTTTATCTCCAGGGCAAAAAACACTAACAATATTATCTTAGTCAAGTTTGTTTGAATATTTGAACGGAAGATGCAACGCACTGATCTACCTCAGACGGTCTCCGCACACATCACTCATTGCTCAGTATGCTAGTGATGTGTAAAGTAGTGAAATTTGAAATTATTTTTCGAGTTAGTTAAAAAACATGGGTTGGTAATGTCTGAGACATAACCCGAGTGTCGTGACTACATTTCGGGGAGTTAATTCAAATCTAATGCTATTGAACGTAATCACGGTTGAATGGGAAATTTTCAAATGAATCGTTATGATAATTATGGCCAAGAAATTAAAAATTAATATTTCCATCGTCAAATATTTTTCTTCTTTTCCAATCTGCAACATTCTTTGAAAATATTGTTGAAATTTTATTGATGAAAAGCTGAAAATGCGTTTGACAACACTGCCCACTAAATGGATGGAGGGGGAAAGATGCGTATTCGTCTAGGTTATGCTAGTATTAGTAACAGAAAGCAATGAAAAGGTACGAAAATGAGCGAGCAAGAGAGTAATAGTAGTGCGGATTCACGCTACTATACTAAATATTGGTCGGTCGGTTTTCTCATCAATCGTTGTATACCAGAATAGCAGAAATTTTCGCACCATAGCGCGTACCAAACAGACCAGAAGCAGAAGCAGTCGGCAACGAAAACCATCCGCGAAAGTACTTCAACCCCTGGTGACGTTGAGGAACCAAATTCTACGGAACAGGAATTGTCACGATGTGAGAAATTCGCCGCTATCGGAAATGAACGAAATTTTTTTTTTTTTTTTCAATTCGTTTATTTGATAAGGCAGGTTTGCGTTAGCTTAAAGGTGCCAATTTTGTTTTGTTTTACATTTTAAATTACTTAAAACTAGGGGCTTACATATTGATTTTTGAAATTAAACTAAGGCTAATTTATAGCTATACATATACACAAGGGGGTAGTATAATTTTCGTAAGATTAGAGGGGTCGTTTAGTTTTTATGGCAATATGGTTTGACATTTTTAGCAATGAGATTATTGGAGCAAATAATGTTTAACTAAGGGGAAAATTTTTACGACTATCTTAAAAGTAGAAATAATTAGAGGGCGTGATTAAATTTTGTAAAGATTCGGAGACATTAATTAGAGTTATTTTATGTGATAGTAGAGTTGGGCATTTTCAACGAGATCATATAATATAATAGTTAAAACTAGAAAAGGCAAGAAGAGCTAAATGCTTCATGAAGATATTTGGGGGGGGGGGTGAAGGGGTGTTACTTCTGTGTATAAGAGTCAGGGGAAGTAGGGTGGACAAACATGGCAGGGGGAGAACATTATTTCAGTTTCAGACTTCGGGAGATCAACGGATGGATTACAGAATCAGGGTGGTCTTCATCAGGAAGAATCATGTACTGGGACGCCGGGTGGTCGTTCTCGAGATGGCAGGGGATTCTCCAGACGATTTCGTAGTGCGGCTCAGATGTTGATTGGCTACATTTCGAGTTGTGCGTGTGATGTTCGTGCTTTAGGTCCCGTGTTTGTTGGCTCATTCGACAGGGATGTTTTGTGTCGCCTTGGAGTTGCATCAAACCATCGTGGGTGTATGGTACAGGTGGAAGAGAGCGCTTCTGAGAATGATAAGGAAAAAGGGGCAGTTAAAGTTGGATATTGATGGTTTTTATGAAGGTGTATATAAGGGACATATAGAGGACATCGCGGCTTGCCAACACATCTCGAACCGGGACGTTGGGTGGTCTTCCTCGGGCCCGGAGGGTGTCCATAAGCCGAGACCTGGCGGAACTGTACTCGGTGCACGCCCAGACTATGTGCTCTATATCGTGATAACCGTCGCCACAAGCGCAGATACCACTCTCCACGAGCCCAATACGTCGGAGATGTGCATCCAGCGTGTAATGGTTCGCCATGAGTCGGGACATCACACGAATGAAGTCACGACCCACATCCATCCCCTTGAACCAAGGTTTCGTCGATACCTTAGGGACTATCGAATGTAGCCACCTTCCTAGCTCCCCATTGCTCCACGAGGTTTGCCAACTTTCGAGGGTTCTCTGATGAGTAATACTGAAAAATTCGTGGAAGCAAATTGGTCTTTCAAAAACGTCACCTTCAATGGCACCCACCTTAGCTAAGGAGTCCGCCTTCTCATTGCCCGGAATGGAGCAATGAGAAGGGACCCACACCAAGGTAATCTGGAAAGATTTGTCAGATAAAGCACTCAGTAGCTCCCGTATTTTCCCCAAAAAATACGAGGAATGCTTTCCATGTTTCATCGAGCGAATAGCGTCAATAGAACTCAGACTATCCGAGACGATGAAGTAATGGTCTGCGGGTAATGTGTCAATGACTCCAAGGGTATACTGAATAGCGGCGTAAACTGAAGCAGGGTCACTGAGTTTGTAGGAGGCGGTGAACTTTTGATTGAAAATACCGAAGCCAGTGGACCCTTCGAGGTTTGATCCGTCAGTATAAAACATCTTAGAACAGTCGACTTCTCGGAATTTATTATAAAAAATATTTGGAACCACTTGTGGGCGTATATGGTCCGGAATTCCAATAATCTCATCTTTCATGGATGTGTCGAAGAAAACAGTAGATTCAGAAGTATTTATGAAATGCACACGGTTGGGATTGTAAGAAGAAGGATTAATATTTTGCGCCATGTAGTCAAAGTACAGGGACATAAAACGGGTCTGAGAATTGAGCTCAACAAGCCTTTCGAAATTTTCAATCACCAACGGGTTCAAGATATCGCATCGAATGAGCAATCGATATGAGAGTTCCCAAAATCGATTTTTCAGCGGGAGAACGCCCGACAGGACTTCGAGACTCATCGTATGGGTCGACTGCATGCACCCTAAGGCGATACGCAAACAACGATACTGAATTCTTTCGAGTTTGATGAAATGTATGTTCGCGGCGGATCGAAAGCAGAAGCATCCGTATTCCAGTACCGACAGTATCGTTGTTTGATACAACCTAATTAGGTCTCCTGGGTGGGCACCCCACCACGTTCCGGTTATTGTACGAAGAAAGTTGATCCTTTGCTGGCATTTCTGTTTCAGATACCGAATATGGCATCCCCAAGTACCTTTCGAGTCGAACCAGACCCCTAGATATTTTACTGTGAAGACCTGAGCTATAGTTTGACCCATTAATAGAAGCTGTAGTTGTGCTGGTTCACGCTTCCTAGAAAATACAACTAGCTCAGTTTTCTCCGTGGAGAATTCGATACCCAGCTTAATAGCCCATGCAGACAAATTGTCCAAGGTATTCTGTAATGGTCCTTGTAGATCGACAGCTTTGGGTCCCGTAACAGACACCACGCCATCGTCTGCAAGTTGTCTTAACGTGCAGGAATTGTCAAGACATTCATCAATGTCGTTGACGTAGAAATTGTATAACAGGGGGCTTAGACATGAGCCCTGGGGAAGGCCCATGTAGCTAAATCGTGATGTCGATAAGTCACCATGCGAAAAATGCATGTGCTTTTCCGACAACAAGTTTAGTAAAAAGTTGTTTAAAGTCGCTGAAAGACCATGCTGGTGCAGCTTCTCTGAAAGAATGTTGATAGAAACTGAATCAAAAGCCCCCTTTATATCTAGGAACACTGATGCCATCTGCTCTTTACTAGCATAGGCCATTTGAATTTCGGTTGAGAGCAACGCAAGACAATCGTTCGTCCCTTTGCCTTTGCGAAAGCCAAATTGTGTATCTGACAGTAAGCCATTTGCTTCGACCCAATTGTCGAGGCAGGATAGGATCATTTTCTCGAACAACTTTCGGATACAAGATAGCATTGCGATCGGTCGATACGAATTGTGGTCGGAGGCTGGTTTTCCTGGTTTTTGGATGGCGATGACCTTCACTTGCCTCCAATCGTGTGGGACAATGTTAGCCTCAAGAAACTTATTAAATAAGTTCAACAAGCGTCTCTTGGCAGAGTCTGGCAGATTCTTCAACAAGTTGAATTTGATTCTGTCTGGCCCTGGAGCTTTATTGTTACACGACAAGAGAGCAAGTGAGAACTCCACCATCGAAAAAGGTGTTTCGTTCGCGTTATCGTGACGGGACGCGGCGCGGTAGATCTTCTGTGCCGGGGCGGAATCCGGACAAACCTTCTTGGCGAAATCGAATATCCAACGGTTTGAATATTCCACGCTCTCATTAGTATTGTTTCGATTTCGCATACGTCGGGCTGTTCCCCAAAGAGTGCTCATCGATGTTTCTCTCGTTAATCCGTCGACGAACCGGCGCCAATAACCGCGTTTTTTGGCTTTCATCAAACTCTTCATTCGCTTGTCTAACGTCGCGTACTGTCGAAAACTAGCGGGTAACCCGTCGTTCCGGAAGGTCTTAAACGCGGCGGCCTTCTCTGCGTACACGTCTGAGCACTCTTTGTCCCACCAGGGATTGGGAGAACGTTTTTGTATGTTCGCGCCGGGTACTGGCTTAGTCTGAGCTTGATTCGCGCTGTCGAGAATCAAGCCAGCCAAAAAGCTGTACTCTTCCTCCGGAGGAAGTTCTTGAGTAGATTCGATGTTGTCGGATATCGCGGCAGCATAGCTCTTCCAATCGATATTTCGTGTGAGGTCATACGAAATATTGATTGTTTCCAATGGCCTTGAGCCGTTATTGATTGAGACTACGATCGGCAGATGGTCGCTACCGTTGTGATCAGGGATTACCTTCCACGCGCATTCTAACTTTAGCGAGGTCGAGCAAAGGGATAAATCTAATGCGCTTGGGCGCGCAGGTGGGGGAGGAATCCGTATCATTTCACCCGTGTTTAGAATTGTCATGTTGAAGTTGTCGCAAATATTGTGAATTAAAGAGGAACGGTTATCATCATAAAGGCAACCCCATTCCGTACCGTGAGAGTTAAAGTCGCCTAAAACTAGTCGCGGTGCAGGCAGGGATTCTATGATGTCATGTAGCCGGCGATGCCCAATCGCGGTGTTGGGGGGAATATATATGGAAGCTATGCAAAGATCTTTGCCTTTGGTTGTTACTTGACAAGCGACAACTTCAAAACCTGTTATCGAGGGAAGGTTAATTCTGTAGAAGGAATAGCGCTTTTTGATCCCCAAAAGCACTCCTCCATAGGGGGTGTCTCGATCCAGGCGAATAATATTAAAGTCGTGGAAGTTGAGATCTATGTCGGAAGTTAACCAAGTTTCACATAATGCAAATGCATCGCAACTCAAATTATTTATTAAAATTTTGAAGGAATCGATTTTCGGGATGATACTTCTGCAATTCCACTGTAGAACAGTGATCAAATCCGTGACCTCGTTCGATGAGTTAGCCATCGAAGGATACAATCGCTGAAAGGAGGGGCCATTTAGCAGTCAACTGCTTCAAAAATGTTCTTACTGTAGGGAGAAAAGCTAACATAAGACTTTTAATTGGATCAGTTATATTGAAAGTTTTTATTATCCAGTCCACAATGTCCGAGAGTTTAATAATTCCAGTGCCGCGATTATTCTCGAACTGAAACAGAGGAACACTTGGGATTTTTGATGTTCCGGGAAGTGCTGGGAACTCCTTCTCTGAGTTTAATCCTCCGAGACCAGGAGCTAATTGCTTCGGTTTGGTTGCAACACTTCCAATAGATGTGACTTTCGGAGTCCCGTCAAGGGATACCTTCTGGCCTTTACAACGAACTTTAGGAGAGGAAATGTTCCTCCTCTTCCTATAACTTCTAGGCGCCCTAGTAGATGTTCCCTCTTGTGGGTCATCAGCCTCGCCCTCGTTAGGAGGCAAGTGAGCATAGATGTTTGTTGAGGTTGGTGGTGTAGCTTTCTTTAGCATTTCTGCGAAAGAACGTTCGGATCGTCCCGCAAGGGAACGTTTTAGTTTATCCCCGCGTAGTTTGTACGCGGGACATGCCGAGATATCATGCAGATTCTCTGCACAGTAAGGACACTTCTCTGCATTCTTACTGCACGAATCATCTAGATGATTCTCCCCGCATTTTCCACAGCGGGCCTTATTGCTACAATGGGTGGCTGTGTGACCCAATTGTTTACACTTTGTGCAATTCATGACCCGCGGCACAAACAGACGCACAGGCAGACGAACCTTGTGCAAGAGGACGTAATTTGGCAAAGCGGTACCAGCGAAGGTCAACCGATAAGAGTTTGATTGGGGGTACGTTTTTGAACCATCCCCCGCAACTACTACTGAGTGCAAACGCTTGCACTCGAGTATTTTCACTGGCTGAAGTAAGCGGTCTCTGAAACGGCCAACCCCGTACTGCAGCAGATCCTCGCATGTCAAACTGTCATCGGTGACAACGCCTTCAGACTGTACTTTCACAGCTGGAATATACACGTGATAGTCCTTCGTAAAGTGCTCGCAGCAAGCAATATCGTTTGCCTGCTTTGAGTTAGTCAGCACGACCCTCAGCCTGTCTGAGCGGACCTTTTTTATTTCGATCACAGCCGAGAACCGTTCCGTTAGGTCTTTTGAAATCTGTAATAGATTCAGCGATTTTGTTTTGGGCCGAAAGAAGACCACAAAGGGACCGGTCGAGAGCTCTGGATATTGTTTGGGTCGGGGGAGAGCCTTAGGAGTCGACTCGATCTCCATTTGGCCATCCGGGGAGGAAGCCATCGACACCGTCAACGCACGGGGTCAGCACCCGCGCAGACGGGAAAAAGCCGTAAATGTATCAAAAAGGTGGATTTCACTTATCTGTATACTCGTTTCCCACGACGCACTAGTCCAGCTTAAATAGCTGGTTATTGTTCAATCCTCGCTTTACGAACAAAAGGTTGAGGAATGTGGCCTAACGGTTAACACACGCACAAAAGAAAATAAAAGTCCAAACCTCGAAGAGGCAGAGAATGGCAAAATAACCTTGAACGCGGATTACTGCACTGTTCTTTTTCCAACAGACCGAAAACAAAACACTTCTATCTCGATCGAGCGATGCGTAGAGACTGAACGAAATTTTCCTACCACGATAAAACAAACCAATGGTCTTATTCAGGCCCAAATTAATTATATTGCAAGAATTTTTAATTGAAACTTCATAACACTTCGGTTGTCAGACATTACATGCTCGTCTTTTGACATTAAAAATGTCTTACTCCACTATCTGGGGCTGGGTGTCATTCTAAATTTTGAAAATCTTCTATGTAACGAAACTATGTAAGGTTTGTACGGTTGTAACTTCGCAATTAGCGGATGGATTTCAATAATTTATACACCAATCGATTCAGAAATACCTGACTTGAATATAGTTGCTAATAAGTTTGATGTACTATATAAGTATTCTATTGAAAATCGATTAATTTGAAATTCAAAAATTTCACGAAAAAGGGGGAAATGTGCATACACGAGGCGGCTATTCCGAGCAGAGCCATCAATACAGAGCATTTAAGAGGTCAATCAAACAAGGAAAAGTTATTAATATTTGTGTTGAATTTCCTTTTTGCCTTATCATTCGATACTTGATGGTCGACGAGTAGTATACGGACGATTCTCATAAACAAACGGCCAATAATTGCCGCTGTACTGTACGGAACAAACAGATTCTTGCGTGGTTTGGGAAATAATCATAACAATTGTGTAGCAGGTTCCGTAGAGGATACGATTGCCGTAAATTTTGATAGAAATGATTTTGTAAAAGCCTTAATTAGCCGTGCTTTGATTGCTGGTTTACTTGTTAGCGCCGCCTTTTTTATGATGAACCACATCTGAGATAGGTAAAACGAATTGTCTATAGGAAAATGTTTGCATTTGATCATCGTTGAAATCAGTTCGCTTGTCACCGGCGACCCGCTTCGTTAGTTCCTGGAAGGAATACTCCCGTTAGCAGCAGCAATCAAAGGCGCTCGCAAAATTACCTCCATCACTGGTCGTGTACATATGTAGCATTGTTTTTGCAAGGAATCGGCGATATAATCACAACAAACGGTCCTTATTAGGACCACAAAATCGTTCTCAGAAGAATTACAAATGAAATTTCCATTTCGTGATTTGAAAAACAACTTCCCTCTTATCGGGTTAGTAATATAATATAATAATATAATATAATATAATATAATATAATATAATATAATATAATATAATATAATATAATATAATATAATATAATATAATATAATATAATATAATATAATATAATATAATATAATATAATATAATATAATATAATATAATATAATATAATATAATATAATATAATATAATAATATCCGAAAAATGTGCGATAAAACAAATAAAGTGACCAATTGGACGGAAGCAAGAAAATACCTACAAAAATTTGAATCAGAAAAGTGACATTGACGGAAAAATGCTTCGAAGTTGCCGATTTGTTTTCCAACGTCAATTATTTGCGCGGTGCTGTACAGAACAAACAGATTTTTGCACGATTTGTTGGGAAATAATCAAAACAATTGTGTAGTAGATACCGTAGATGATACGATTTGTTACCTTTTCTGTGTAGTCCCAAATAAGTCGATGGCATTACAGGATACGAATAATATGGCTGGCTCACAAAAATTGTCGCATTTTTAATGTCATCGTGGTCCTTTCTTGTACACAACCCTTTAATTTTTTCTTTATTCATGCAAGTTATACATACGAACAAATCTTATTCAAGATTCCTGATTATTTTTCTGGCTGATTGGCTTAAACATTGTGTATTTTGGTTAAGTACAATGAAAATTACAAACTTTCAAAACGCGATTTTCGGTTTTTTCCGAAATTTTGAAATGGGGCTTCTATTTTGAAACGTTAGTCGTAGTCACAGTAATAGTTGGCGAAAGAAAAGATTTTCAAATTTAATTCTTTCTAATGGAATGATAGCGCTGATAAGGACTAATTTGTTTGCCGAAGAAAATATTCTACGGGTGGGAGATTTTTGTTCTTTATTGTTCCTGCTTTCTAACACGGAGCTGCACAAATCAATCCACGGAGATGAATCCTAATAATCACCTTCTCTCCCGGTGTTGACATCTGACAAGTGGACTTGCTGAAACCGACTGAAATGACAATTCTCTCTGACCAGATTTGAGGCTTGGTTCATGAAATTAGCGGGAACCAATCAGGAACGAGCTTCAGTCAGATGATTTGAAATCGGTTTTTTTCGTGTGTGTATGCTATCTGCTATCTTACATCCATCAGAAACGAAAATGATGGCTTCTGCTAGTAGCACGTTTCAATACAAACTGATTCATCCACCAGTCGTGTACAGCTCACGAATATTTCTCGGTATTGTACAGCCATCCGGTCGCGCAGAGCAACCAACGAATTTTGATAGAACCAAATCCGTAGCGGACCTCATATTTAAAACTTTTCATCATTTAAGTGTTCGGTTGGCGCACGAAATTGACGGCTCTGGCCGAGATGAGCTGAAAATTTTCACCATTTCCGGTAGTTTTTGAAAGATTTTTTTAAAACACAGTATTTTCGGTATTAATGTATGTTATACATACTCCAAATTTTAATACTACATTGCGGACCATATTTTCGATAAAATTGCCTTCAACCTCAAATTATTCTATTAAATATGATGGAAGTATTAACGTTCAAAATCTGACGCGACTGCCACACCCTATATTTTGAAACGGGCCCCCATATTGAAACGTTAGAAGTATTCTACTTCAAAAAATATTTAAAACTTTGTTTTGAACTGGTTTTCCGTCGATGAGTTGGCAATCGATTGAATCATCCTCACCACAAGAACACCGTTAGTAATGCCCGGGAAAAAGTTTCTCCAAGTATCAGGTATGACGAATTCTACTTTTCCGTATTGCAACATGCGTTTTGCAACTATTTCGGAAGGGGTACTCAGCGATAGGTCATGTAGCCTTACCTCTATATAGTCATTTTCTATTGACACGCGATTCTTAATTCTAACGTTGTCACTTGCAACCACTTTCATTAAGGTGTTTTGCAAGACGAAACGTTCTGCTTGTGCAAACGCGTTGAATAATATTATTACTGCATTGCGGAGATGATGATACTGAAGGTACGCGACTTCCGTAAGCCTAAGCTGCATTTTCACCTTTCAAAGGCACGTAACACGTAAACTCGGTAGTATTAAACTAAATTTAAAGCTAACGGTGTTGAGTCCAAGCAGTAGATTTTCGTCTACTTTACTTATGATGGCAAGAAGAAATACAATGTTTCCTTTGTTCTCGAGACGAAGCACACTAGATCGAAAGGATGCTAGTTGTCGTTCTTTTGGCTCAAGTCAATGATGCAATATCGAGATGTTTGATTCCGGGAAATTGTTTACAGTTCCACAGTTTATGTTCGCCGCCATACTCGGTAAAGATCATGATGACTGATTTATAATAAATAAATCGAATAAAATATTCTAAAAGTTCATACTTTTAAAAATACCTGTGCGAAATTTCATCGAGATCGGAGCACTAGATTTTAAATTACAGCCATTTGCAGTGTGCTGGTTCTTCAATGCTTGAAGTTAACATAAAACTTTAAACGCAATTATCTCGGAGTGAAGTTTTTTGAAAGATACCGTGGCGGTGAACGTGATATCTCAAAAACTATTCATCCGATTTTCTTAACCTTTTTTTAAATGTTTGTATTTACATTCTCGTGTACTTGAACGGTTCCTATTTCATTAAAAAAAATTGGATTCATTGCAATGAATTTTTGTCTAAAATTTTGAACACCAAAAAACTCAATTTTTTGGTCAACGTATTTTTTTGCAAGAGAAAAAAATTGGAAAAAATCCGTTCAAGTACACCACAATACATTTTTCTTCAATAATCCTTTTAGTTTTTAGATTTCAGTTGAGTGGTTCGGCTTGGAGACGTTCACCGCAAACCTCTGCCAAAAACACGCTTCGAGGGAAGGACTCCGACAACATTGAATTTTTTTTTTAATTTTTTTTACCAACGTACTGTCTTTCGCTTTTTCGAATAAAATGCATAAAATTCTTTTAAAAAATCATGAACTTGGCTCACTTTTTCGCCACAACTTTGTGCACAACCCCTTAAGAGAGAAGCTAACGGCTCTAATGCGCCACAACGCTCTTGAATTATCCAGAAGGTTTATTTAATTCATTTTAAATGCAATGAGGTTAATAATTTTAAAGTATCAGAAAAAAACTCGTTTTATGCTCCACGTGCGAGTAAAGTAAGGATATTTTAGATGACATGGGAGCAGAATTCAAAATCTTACCCAATGTCGTAGAGGCCAAGGCTTCGTGGAAGGCACTAAAAATTATCATATAGATTCCAATATTCGCACACAAAGAACGCTTGTCCGGTGAAAGTAACCAAAGAAATTTTCATATGCGCCAATTGTCGCGGAAACCATAAATCTAATTTCTGTGCATGCCCCATTCCAGAACAAATTATAAATTCCCGCTCAAAGCAACAAATAAAAAAAACTTACTTCATCAGGTACCGTTCAGTAAAAACATGTTTAAGGGTGTTGATCTGCTTCAAAATAGATACACAACTTCTCTACCTATACAAGGATCTTCGATTTCAGTTACACCATCCTACAATGGTGCTTTAGTGACAGGTAACGCGGATAAAAGAACGAAGACTACTTCGTCTCCAATTTCATCTCTACACAACGCTTGCTTTGCTCCAATAGATCTACGTTACGATCTACGCATTACGGAAGAAACATTTAATTTTTTTGTAGCAATCAATGCTTCAATTGATTACGGCAATGCTAAATTCTACCTCCATTTTTGACGCTCTTTAGACTAGCTGGGAGTTTGCAAATAAAATTATCACGAGTTTAAAGTCCAATAATGACTTTAAATAATTCATTCAAATTTTTTAAATTGGCATGCTAAAAATGAGAAAATGGCACGAGAAAAAAGCGATTGCATAGCCTTTCTATAAGAGACAAGCAAAAAGCTTTGGCAAAATTTTATGTGTAATCGCAATCTTTATCTCATAACTCTGAAATCGAAATCTCGAAATCTGCGATCCTAATGAAATTCAATAGCAACTGATAAGCATACTATACCTTTCACTTGAAACTAAGTTTGTGGAAATCGAGTTAGCCATCACTGAGAAAAATGTGTATTTAATTCAGTGACTTTTTCATTTCCTCCAATTTGTCGGAACCATCGTTGATGGCCAATGTCGTCAAAAGAGGGTTTAATTGGGCATCAGTAAGCTAGAATCACAAATCTCAGCAAATTGGGAAATGTTTTATTATTTTTGTGTAAATTAGATAGCAAGGGTGATGCTGATTTCTATGGGAATTTGATGTGTGACCGCACTCTTCAACTCTTGACTACGGATCCAGAGCTCTGATCCAAAATCTACGGCGATGTTACACCTTTTATTTGAATATAATATCACTGAAATCGGCCCAGCCATCTCTGAGAAAATGGGTGAGATTATTTGACACATACACATATACACCCATACATACTAACACTAAATACAAATTTGTATTTACTAACACCTACAGACCTTTTCCGATCTCGACATACTGAGTCGTCGAAATTACGAGCGATTGCATAACTCTTTTATATGAGAAAGGCAAAAAGCTTCAGAGAATATCATGTATAACCGCACTCTTTAACTAATAACTCCGGAATCAGAACTCCGATCTGAACGAAATTCGACAGCAGCTGATAAGAATACTATAGGGGAACCCGGGGCTATTCGGACCTACTTTAGCAAATCGCCCTTTTAGGTGGATAGATGTGAAAAAAGTTACCGGTCAGAAGTCCTAATTGATAGTTTGAATCCTCAGCTACATTTTGGTGCCATAAAAGGTTCATTTTCATCACTTGCACGATTTGCAAACCTCTGCGTTTTTGCAGCCTTTTACAATGTAGGGGTAATTCGGACCTCCCTACGGGGCAATTCAGACCGTCATTTTTCTTTAATTTTTTACAATGGAATTATGTTTACCTATGAATTAGTTACAAGAGACACTCCTTAAGAAGCAAAAAAAATAAATTACATTACAAAAACTTAATCTGGCTAGTCACAGCTGTTGATTGGCGGCTCATATCGCACAAAAGTGGTGACCGTCTCGAAAATATCTCTGTTTTCACCCAAACAAAAATCATTCCAAAAAATAGGAGCCTCAAGCTTTCCAAAACACTTACCTTTTGTTTTTTTCACTTTTGTTTGTTGTTTTAATCACGGTTTTTCCATTATAATGATTTTTGTTTTGAGAATGGCAAAACAACGAAACACGTTGTATATCCTTTCTACAAAGAACAAAGAATCAACTTCAGCTCTCAAAATTAATGTTTCAGAATAGCGGTTCCACGAATATGTACGAAAGTTAGAAAGTCTTGCTATTTTCTGAGAAATCGAGGGGTTCCGAATTACCCCCACTGTCTTAATAGCCCCGGGTTCCCCTACTTTTGTTTTGAAACTTGGTTTGTGAAAATCGAGTTAACCGTCCCGTAGAAAAATGTATATTTAATTCAGGGAGATTGTCACTTCCTCGAAGCTTCTGGTTCCATCATAGGCAGCCACAGAGGTCAAAGGTGTTTTAATTGGGTGTCAGTGAAGTAGAATCACAAGTTTCAGCAATTTGAAAAATATTTAAATATTTTTTACGCAATATAGATAGCAATGTAACTCCGGTTTATATTGGAATTTGATGTGTGACCGCACTCTTCAAGCCGTAACTCCGGAACTAGAAGTTCAATCTAAATTAAATTCACTAGTGACTTATGATGATACTACACTTTACGTTTGGATATAATATTGATGAAATCGGCTCAGCCATTTCGGATTAAAATGGGTGAGTTTATTTTGTTTATATTACACACATAAATACATGATCTCGATGAACTGAGTTGATTGGTACAAGAGACTCGGCCCTCTTGGCCTCGATTAAACAGTCGAAATTCAGAGTGGTTGCAAAACCTTTCTGTATGGGACAGGCAATAAGATTTCGCCAATTTAAACTGAATGACTTTGAAATCAACACAGCTGAATTACCGACGCGAAAAACAGAAGAAAAACATTGTTAGACGACTGACCGTCACGGCAACTGTTTAATACCCTAGGCAAGGATACCGAATTTTGTTTTGGTTTATTTGGCCTGCCTTGATGTTTTTCGTTTTCGGAGTACTCTCAAAAGGAACTTCAAAGTGGCGCCATCAAGCGGTGATTATGGTCAAATATGAAGGGACCGGAGTCATTTATTCTTAAATTGTGAAATTGGACATACATTTGTATAACTTTCTTCGTACAATTTACGTCTTTATTAATTCTCTTTGGCCCAACCTTGACAATATTTGTTTTCTTTTCTTTTTGGTAAAAACTTTTTTTATGAAACGCAGCAATTCTATCTTAGTTTCTTATGATTGTCCAAACTTTCAGATGATATGTCATCATTGAGATCATTCGAATGATAACAAAAGACATAGGGCAAAGTTAAAAAGTGGCCTTACCCTGACGACATTATCCTAGTGGTTTCAATTAGAGATTCAATACAAACCATTTTTAACTTTGGAGAATAGTGAGTAAACAAATACTGAATAAGCATTAAAAATTAGCAGGATTGATTCTGGTTATTAAGTCATCTCACATTTTTAGAATACATGAAAAAATACCTCACTTTGTAAAGAAAATCAATTAAATGTCGATTTGAATAGTTTTGCAATAAATTCAACAAATGTTACTATACGAACAGAAAAAGAATGCCATTCAGAATCAGGAAAAAAATCAGTATTTCAAACAAAATTATTTTGTTTTCAAAATTCAATGTAATTCTAATCAAGAAATTCAAACACTCCTGGCCAGAAAATAAGCGACACTAACAATGCAATAAAATTTTAGCTCACTGTTTGAACAGTGAACCACCAATCAGGATACAGTTGATGACTGCTTTCATATTTTTTTTAAATTATTTATTATAATTGAATATCCTACGCGAAATCTTCGTGAATATTTCCTTTCAGATTGTGTAAACCAGCCTCCGTATAATTCCATATAAAATAGGGTAATAAGCCTATTTTCGCCATTTTCTATTACTACCCTGTCCATTTGAGGCCGCTAATCAAATCAGTGTCGGTCATCTTTGTTCAATTCATTTGACCCAATGCACAGCGGCCCAGAATGCTAATTTAGCAGGAATTTTAACTTTTTGCTAAAATTAAATGACTTTGCCTTACAACATGTTTGGCAAAGTTGTTGTACTTTGCAAGGCCCTTCTTTCTGTTTAAACCGAAGTTATGGTGGTTCTAAATTTGGCAATATTTAAAATAGAACTTTTTAACAGTTTGAGATAGAGCTTTACTGTCTTCGATGAAGTTGTAGAGCAAGACATTTTAGACAAATTTGCTGAAAACATGCAAAGCTCTAGCTTTTATATTTTCCATTGCACGAGAAATTCAAATGTAAGCTTCAGGGTGTTCCTTAAAAAACGGTTTTATTTCTGTAACTTTTGAAGTTTTTATTCTACATTAAAGTAACCTTTGGACAACTTGAAGATTATTTTAGGGCGCATAATTTGTTTAAAACACCAACTACTTAACATTTTTCGTTTTAAAGTTACAAGAACTTTTATATAAAAAATATAACTTTTTCAAATAGAATTCAATTCGGGTACTGAACATTAAATACTGTTGCTTTCATATGAAATATGAAATATGAAATGATATGCTTTGTAGTACAGATCACCAAAAAATGGCAAATAGGATATTTTTTATATCTTGCAATATTTACTCAAAAAATAGTTTATTTTTAGTAAAATGTATATATAACTTTCTAACGAGCGAATCTAAAGGTTCAATATATTAAGACAAATTGTTCGCCTTCAAAATATCTGAAAGTACTTCTAAACTGATCTTAATGAAAAATCAAAACTGCAAAAGTTATACAAAGAAAACCATTTTTTAAGAAACACCCTAATTTTTTTGGTAAATTTCCTGTAAAATGAAAAATACACGACATAGAGTTTCAGTGTATTCGACAAAGTTTTTTAAAATTTTCTTCAATTTTCTGGAAGACAGCGGAACTTTATCTCGAACCATTAAAAAGTTAATTTTCTGATTTTAAATAAATTAGAACCACCCTACCCACAATTTAAAATAATAGAAAAGTATTGTAAAGTGCAATATTTTATCATGAAAACGAAACTACATTTTCTATATTATTCACCGTGAAAGTAATTTAAACATATTACAAAGAGTCAATTCATGAAAAACCAAATTTTTATTATAACTTTTTCAGTTTTCATTTTTTTCCAACCTATTCTTCAGATGTTTTTTAGAGTTTTTGAAGACGAACATTTTCCTCTAAAACATCAAAACTCTATCTTTTATTGTTCAGAAGATATATGCACTTAATATTCAATAAGCATTTAATTTTTCAAAAATAGATTTTTTTAAATTAATTTTATGAAATTTAAAAAAAATATCGTATTCGCCATTTTTTTGCTCAATTATAACTCTAGTCATGACCTTATTTATATTTCAAAAAGAATTATCTTTTATTTGCCCCAAATGAGTGATATTGTTATTCCAAACACTTCATTTTTAGCGAAAAAGTGCTCATAACTTTTCAACGGAAACAGCTGGATATATGGTACCATGAAACAAATTATTCGCCTTGAAACAATCTTAAAGTTGTCTGAAGACTACTTAAGTTTTAAATGAATACAGCAAAAGTTATTGGAATAAAATTGTGTTTCCAAGAAACACCCTAAGCTTCGACTTTAAATTTGTTGTAAAATGAAAAGTATGACAGATAGAGCTTACATGTCTTCAGCAAACTTTTCCAAAAAATTTCGTTCTACAACTTCGCTGAAGGTCGTTTGGCTCTAGCTAGAATGATTAAAAAGTTAATTTTTTGATCTTGGTAAAATTAGAACCACCCTAACTGTTGTTTTAACAAAAAGAGGGGGCTCATAAACTACGAAAACTTCTCCAAAGACTTAATAAGGCTAAGCTGTTTAGTTTTAGTAAAATCTCAAAATTCCTGCTAAATTTGCATTCTGGACCACTGTGCAACGGTGTGACGAAAATTGGGGCACTCCATTCCAGATTTCGTTGCGATCAAAAATGAGCAATTTACTGTTTTCAGGGCATTTGTGTTATTACAGTGGTTCTTAACAACCGAGCAAAGCTGTTGATTCTAATTTATATGCATTCCATCGATTGTTTAATGTGATAGTAAGGCCCTCCTTCTTAATATGGTGGAAATAAGTTTTTACCCTATGTTGGTCTAGTTGATTGTCCTCATGGTATGTATTCATTTTCTGCGTCACCGGCTGAAGCAAGAAGTCAAATGCATTTAAATACCAGAATCATTCACATTTTCATCCTTCAACTTTCCTAGACCGTTTCTGTCACGCAGGTAGTTAGTGTGAGACTGATTGTCAAATTTATTCTTCCCAGTCAACCGCCTTTTTTCTATATTATTTATCGATTCAATAAGCACAAAAGGAATGCTGAAAACTTTCCGGGGCAAAAGAAAGGTTTCACAAGCTGTGGTCGTCTTTCGCACGTGCTGTGCAAATGGTACACACCCATAGAGTAGAGAATCTTGGGATTAAAGTGTTCCCTCTGAACCCATTTCAAGGCAGCCAGAACCGCAGGGTCTTTATTTTTCGTTTGCCACTTTTTCGCTTCTGCCGTTGTTTTCTTCCAAAAGCTCACTAGCTAGCTCCTCCGGCAATAACCAACCAGACGGTAGCACGGGGGGACGGATTTGAGATGGAAGGATAATAGAATTATATGACAATAATAATAGTCCCTTCGGGGAGTGATGGCGATGGAGCGAAATGTTCGTTCTCTTCTACAATCTACCCACGAGCGCTCTGGGAGGTTTATGAAAAATATGATTTGAAGCATGGGAAACGAGACGTGATTGAAGTAATGATAGTGATTTTTGATGAAGTATTCCTCCGGAACGTTATGACAGCATTTTCGGCAGTATAGATTATTGATAAAATCAGAGCAAAGAACTTAGTAGTCATTTATCATCGGATATCGTTGTACATACATTTGCCGTTTCGCAGATCCAAATTAGCTCTTGGGTGGCTCGGGTAGATTTATTGATAAGACTCACCTGTAATGAAAAAGGAAGGTAAAGATATAGTTTAGATTTATCTTCGACGTTCAAGCTATAAGCTACAGTCTGGAAGCAACAAACGGATTTAGCAATCAATTTGATGTGACGGGAAAAAAGACAGCCCCGTTACGAGCAGTGCCACCTCCCTTCGTCGCAGAATGCCTGCTAAAGTGAACAAATCCCAGCCTGCTTAACTTTAACGATGCGTAGGATTTAAAATGAATTGGGTCAGACGAACAGAGGCGGCTGGCGATGGCGGAGAATGGCTACTAATGAATCTTCCCTTTGGATATCCAGTTTTTCGAGTGGTTGAGAAACGTAGAAATCAAAGAACTGTGTGTCGCTGTGAATCTTTGCGACAACAGGAGGGCGTTGTACAGCTAGATTAGCTTTCACGACCGACTCTAGCTTATGGATGGCAATGTGAACTGCATATGTACATATCGGTTCGGCTCTCGGGAGCGTTTTAGATATGACTGCGGAAAGATGAAAACCGGGCGGATCGAACATAGTGTGATCTGCATCCTACAATTTGTTTCAATTTATCCTTAATTGAAAACAAATGTTTAATTAATATAGCTGGCTGCAATGCTTTAATTAGAGGTTTACAATTACATCGCACAAGATGCGAATGGTTTGCTGCGGACGTGACTACTTTCACGCGAAGTGGTAGGTTAGACTATACAATGTATTGAAGCTAGTATGTTGTTTTGAATCGTTTTGTAATTCCTAGGCATTCTAAAAATGTCGATTATTATTGATGCTATTTGTTATCGTAGTATCTAGTACTAATCTGCTTTCGATTACATTTTGAAAATCGAAAACCGCGTTCGCCGTTGCTTACATAAACGCAATGACATAACCAGACACTCGCAAATATGTACATTAATCAGTTAACCAAAACTAACATACCTAAAAAAGCAAAATCAACGGACTGCTCCTATGTATTGAAGTTTACAAAGCTAGCTGAAACCTCATATTTATTGTATTGTATGGAACAAATACATACCAACGCTCCTCCGTGCATACATTTCTTCTTCACTTTGCTGTAGCAAGTTACTACGAATAGTTTGTTAAGTTGTTTTAACTCGTGCCATCCGCAATGGACTCACCTACCTGCAAAAACAAACATGTTTGTTTAGGCCTCTTCATTGCGAGTGTCAACATTACTGTGGTCCGAGCATGTATGTCTTCTTTTCATCAACTCCTATTTTGTTTTTTCTACACGGCAGCCGTGTCTCGATTAGCATCTTTTCAGATGTTGTTGTACTGCATTCATTATGGTTAAAAATTCGAAGCTATTTACAATTTCGATTCTATGAGTATCTACACCTAACTCTAGGCAGATGAACTGAAAATTTATCGCATCATAACAACTCTGGTAGATTGTTGTGCACTTCAGATGGACATAGATAGGATCATGAGTTGGTGTGATAGAAACGGAATGACTATAAACATTCAGAAATGCAACATAATCACATTCACACGAATACTCTCGCCAATTACGTTTGAGTATGCAGTGAGCGCTGCCCCAGTAAAACGAGTTTCATCAATCAAGGACCTTGGTGTTATACTTGACCGTAAGCTACGTTTCATCGAACACTTCAATGCAGTTACTGCTAAAGCCTTTGCAGTACTAGGACTCATCAAACGAAACACCCAAGATTTCAACGAAGGCACTGTACATCAGTCTGGTATGCAGCATTCTAGAGTATGGAGTTATCGTTTGGGCCCCGTATCACACCGTACACATTAATCGCATAGAACGGGTGCAAAAGAGCTTCGTCCGGTATCCCCTTCGACGGCTTCCCTGGCGAAATCGATTTGAACTACCACCGTATGAGCATCGTTGTGCTCTTATCAACCTGCCTACGCTATGAAGCAGGAGAGTTTTTCTGCCGACTTTTTGTGTTCGATCTTCTCGCTGACAACATCGACTGCCCTCTGCTTCTTGCTAAGCTGGACTTCAACGTTCCTGGTAGGTCTCTGCAGAGAATGGACTTCTTTCGGCGCTCTACTCATCGCACGCAGTACGGCGCAGTACGGAATAACCCGGTAGATGTTTGCTGTCAGCTCTTCAATAGCGTTTTTCATCATTTCGACTTTAACTTAAGTAGAGAAATGTTCAAATTGAAAATAGGTTTAAGTTAGTATAGTATTTCAGTCTGTACGAAAATTTATTAATTCGAAGACAATATATTAATAATAATACCACAGACAAACAGACATAACACTATGAAGGACTTTCTTAAAAAAATATCGATCCGCGAATTTTACTACAACACTAGCTCCACCTTTTATACACGGTCCTAGTGGCGCCATAATCTCAAATGCGGCCACAGTCCCAACTAAAATAAATTTAAAATGACCGTCAAAGCGGGCGAAGAATTGTTTTCGAGTGTTATGTCTGTTAATCTGTGGTAATACCTTCACGGCAATAAGATAATAATATTCAAATAACAAGACGGTGTATACTAAAACGGTGACAAGAAAAAAACTCCTGAACGGCTACGGCTCACATAAAGCATGATTTATTTCAGTGTTTCGGATTCTCCTCGTCAGTAACTAACACTACCTTAACGAAATCCTACTTAATGTAAGATCTTGTGTTCTTATTCACAACAAAAAAATTAGTCTTATCCATTTTTTCCCTTTTGGGAAATTTGCATACGGCTTACATATACTAAGCTAGCTAATCTACAACTGTTACTTTTAATGACGTCATAAAATCAATTGACTGGTGTGTCATTGTAATGAAAATTGGGAAATAATTGACCTTTTTTTTGTCTAAAAAAACAAATAAAATTGCAACCTAACCGTACAAATAATGTATAGTATATAAGTATATATTGTAATACCATTCTATGTAGTCTACATAGAACGACGAAATAAATAAATAAAATAAAAGCGAAATCGCAATCAAAATCTTGTGTTTGGCTTGCGAACCAATCGCCTGTCACTAAGCAAATTAGAAACTTTGTCATCCATTGATCATATTTTATCAATATGTTTAATATATTTTGCAGAGCACGATGACACAGATTTCTCAGGATTCAGAATCCTACCACAATTCGTTACGGTCGATCCTTTATCTTTTATTCCCAATCGTGTCGTTTCTTCGACAGATCGACGCAAGGGTTGTGGAACTTAGGATTTCTAAGTTTCTAGAAGATTCTAGAAGAGTTTGTAAGTAAAGAAATACGTTGTCTGTGAGAAAATGATATGCATTAATACAACCCTTATCGAAGAATACAGTGACTTCAGTATAATTCTGCTCTCGTATACCTCAAAAAATTTGCTGCAATTCTGAATTCCCTCAGTATGGACACTTTACCCACAGACCATTATTTTATCTTTACTAACAGTCTACGTACAATTTCGAGTCTTTTTTCATTGGAGGTCGATCGGTTCAGTCATTGCTGAGATATTATCTTTTTTCCATTTTTGTTTTAAGTAATATGCAGTCACATTTTCTTTTATACTTTTAAACGACATTCAATTATGTAGACTAACGGAGTAGTAGGCATTGCATTTAAAAGGCGTAAAAAATGCGTATGAGTATGGGTAAATGCGTTGGAATAATTATATACTAGGACAATAAAAACTCACATTTTCACACGAAAAATTATTGGCACACACACAGCTTCTCTGGATAAATATAACGCAATATTTCTCCGGATAAATAAATCCGCCGGAGAATGAGCGAATGAGTTTATCACGGTATCCTTTTTGCGCTGGCTTGCTGGCTATATTCTAAAACACATAAAAAATGCTGTTGTACTTCTTGGTCGTTTTTCTTGGAAATGAAGTACAGATTTTGGCACTTTTATTGATTTCCACAAAATGAAAATATTATCACCGGTAAGAAGTAAAAAACCAGATAAATTTTATCGGGAATATTATTCTCAAGGTATTTGAGGAGACGGAAAATTTCGCGATTCATCTTATCTCGGAAAAGTTGGACATCAGATAAGCTTCTTCTCACGTGATTGAGTGAGAATTACAATGCCCGCTGAGCATAGGCGTGCGCAGCCTTTTCCATTAGGGGGGGCTAACGGCTTAAAACATTCAGTTATGTTAAACCTCCATTATCAGGTAGATTTCTGGTAAAGGTTCGATTGCAAAACAGTTATTTTATTTTGTTATTGAATTATATATTGGACACTACTTTTTGAAACACATGTCAGATTGGAATATTCGATGCAACTAGAAAATTAATCCACTGGGTATTTAATGCGCGTGGGGAATACGCATGGTCTTGTCTGAGTGAATGATGACTTTTGAATTATGTATGAGGGTTTGACAAAACTGCTAGCATAGGATTAAATCAAATTAATCATGTAAAAAATCAACAGAATTGCTATCTTGACCTTTTATTTACAAACACTCAGGATGATTTCTGTGTATCTGAATCTTTGGCTCCTTTGTGGAAAAATGAAGCTTTTCATACTGCTATTGAATTTTCTTTGTTCATCCATAAAAATCAAGAACCCAACGTCTATGACTTTGAGGAAGTCTTTGAATACCATAAAGCTAATTATGACAATATCAGACGGAAGGTAGGTAATGTCGACTGGTAAAATACTCTTAGGAATGAAGCGAATATTGAAACCGCCCTGGACGTATTTTACAAAATAATTTTCGAAATTATTCATGAAGAGGTGCCCATTAAGAAGAAAAGACGACACGGTAGCTCGAAGCATCCTATTTGGTACAATAGGCAAATTAAAAATCTGAAAAATAGGAAACAAAAAGCCCACAAGCTATACAAGAAAAATCAAAATAACGAGCACTTGGAACAATATCTCGACATTTGCGATAAACTAAATATTGCCATAGATTCTGCACTTGCGGATTACAACTCCAAAACTGAACAGCAGATTAAATCCAGTCCAAAGAATTTTTTTAACTACGTCAAAACTAAATTAAAATCAGATAATTTCCCATCAACAATGCACTTGGATGACAACGTACATAATAGCCCGAAAGAAATCTGCAACCTATTTGCAACATTCTTCCAAGAAATATATACAACTTTTTCTGAACAAGACCGCGATCGCGATTATTTTGCTTTTCTTCCAGATTTTCCTATGGATATTGGCGTCAGTCATGTCATAGTGGAGGACATTTTCAATGCTCTAAACCATTTGGATTCATCAAAAGGTGCTGGCCCTGATGGAATTCCACCATTATTTATGAAAAACCTAGCAACCGAGCTTACAACTCCATTGTTCTGGCTCTTTAATATGTCTTTACAATCTGGAGAGTTTCCCAAAACATGGAAGAGTTCTTTCTTAGTACCTATATATAAATCTGGGAAAAAATCTGACGTTCGCAATTATCGTGGAATAGCCATAATCTCCAGCATTCCGAAACTTTTTGAATCAATCATTAACGAAAAAATATTTCTTCAAATAAAAAACAGAATTACTAACCTCCAACATGGCTTCTTCAAAGGTCGTTCGACCTCAACAAATTTACTAGAATTTATTAACTATTCACTGATTGCAATGGACAATGGAAACTACGTGGAAGCACTTTACACAGACTTTAGTAAAGCATTTGATCGAATCGACATCCCAATGTTACTTTATAAATTAAAAAAGATGGGAATTGAGCCTGAGCTGCGTACGTGGTTAGAATCATATCTATCCAACCGCCAGCAAATAATCAAATTCAAAGGAAAGCAATCTAATCCAATTGAAGTCACCTCAGGAGTTCCACAAGGCTCTCATTTAGGACCTCTATTGTTTATTTTATATGTGAACGATATTTCCTTCCTTCTCAAAAAACTGAAAGTACTAATCTATGCCGATGACATGAAACTTTACTTGGAGATAAGAAATGCCGAGGATATTGATACATTCCAAAACGAAATTCTAGTTTTCCACACGTGGTGTCAAAAAAGCCTCCTACAGCTAAACGTGAAAAAATGCAATTCAATCACTTTTAGTCGAAAACGACAAACATCGAATGTTGTGATTACCTTAGGAAGACAGACTGTAGCAAAATGTGAAAGAATTAGGGATTTAGGCGTTATATTAGATTCCAAGTTAAATTTTATTGATCATTATAACACAATTATTCACAAAGCTAACAACATGCTCAGTTTTATAAAACGCTTTAGTTATCATTTTGTAGATCCGTATACAATCAAAACATTATATATTGCTTATGTTAGGTCGATATTGGAATATTGCAGCATCGTTTGGTGCCCTTTTTCAAGCACACATGAAGAAAGAATAGAATCTGTACAAAAACAATTCATATTATTTGCCCTTCGTAAACTAGGTTGGATAGCATTTCCTTTGCCATCTTATGAAGCACGCTGCATGCTTATCAATATACAAACATTGAAGGAACGTCGTGAATTTGCAATGCTTTCGTTCATTAATAATATCGTCTCGCATCGTATTGATTCAGCCGAAATTTTATCCAAATTGAACTTTTATGCACCTTCTCGACAGCTACGAAACCGAAGCATATTCTCAATAACTCCATATCGCACAAATTATGCAAAATATGGCCCTATAAATCGAATGATGGCTGTTTATAACCGCTATTGCGAATCAATTGATTTTACAATGTCCAAACTAAAACTCACACAATATTTTATACATAAAAGAAATTCTAACGCATAAGAAAATGATTCTGTAAAAGCTGAAATAGTTTTATTTATAATAAAATTACGTATATATATATTTTAGTAAATAAGAAAAATGTAAACAATACTGTAACTATACCAGTCTACATCGATTGACGAAATAAATAAATAATAATTCGCAAGAACAATTTAAAACCTATTATCAATTTGCGGCAATCTTTTCAGTACGAGGAACAAATGTTTTATTGTCATAATAATGGTTTACTTTTAGTCCACTAAATCGTCAATCAATTATATTGAGCTAAGAGTAAGTACTTACTATTTGGAGATGGTGGGAGTTTGATTCGTGCATGATATTAATATCGTTTAGTAAAGCAGCATCGAAATTTTTTTCTGCTTCGCGTCTTCATTGTAATATCGCAACGTTTTCTCGAACGAGGTGGAAAATTTGAAGTTGTGGGATCTCAATAAGTGTGTGATAATACCTATAAAGGACCATTTATAAATTCTTCCGCGCAATTGGGGGAAAGAGCTATGACAAATATTGAAATAAATGGGATGGGGAGCTCGTCATGTGCTTTGACGCATTCGGTCGTTTTACGGACGATTGTGCCATGTATATATAAGAAATTCCATAGAACATGGATACTTTTGCATGTAGTGGCAGTAGTGTGCTCCTACAAAAAAGGGAAAACTGAAATCATTCGGTTCGTATTAGACCAAGGAGATAAAGAACGTGGTAATATGAGAGAGAGAGAGAGTTAGCTAGTATTAGACAATCTTTGCGGTCCACAATACCAATTTTCCAATTCAAATTTCAGCGAAGACTAAAGACTAACGCATCCCTTAAAACTCATTGTTTATGGTCCATTTTATATTGTCGACAGCACTCCCGACAGCCGGCTGTCCGGAGTTCAAGTTGGTTTCAATTAAACAAACTCTCGATAAACGGTTACCCAGAGTTTAACCGCCTTAACATCTCGAACATTTACGTATTCTACAGTCAATAAACTCAAATATATTCTCAGTCGCATCGCTTGCTTGAGGCGCATCCTGACTAAAAAACCACCCACCCACTGTGGTACTTATGGGAGCGTCACTGAGTCGGGGCCTTTCGTTAAGTAAGTACCACATCAACATTTCCTTTCTCATATCCCAAGTTACGGTAAAGATGGTCGTGGCCCACAATGGTGGTTCTCAGGCAACATTCTCGCTTGGAATGGACCAATTGTTATTCCCAAACAATGCTCCTCAAGTAGTCTGGCTGGAAATGAGAGTCATGAGTCTGCAATCTACGAAATATACCGTGCTTACGCAACGCAACGCACATGTCAGAATGGAATATTCGATGTACGGCTAACTCTACTTCGTATCACAACGATGTTCTCAAATGCAGATTTTTTGAGAAAGTCCGTTGCGATTCATACCATATCCGTAGTTCCAATTCACAAATAAATTTGAAGTCATGAACTGTTGCTCTATTTTAAAATTATTGGTACCGTAATGAGAATATTTTTATTTATGCGAAAAGCTTTATTTTTACGGTGGTTAAACAAAAAATTTTTTTAAAATTTTTAGGAAACATTCACAATTAATTTGAAATTTTGTCGTGAGCTTGCTATTATAATCACGAACAACATTCCAAAATTGAAGATTGGTCTGTGATTTGGTTCACGAGATATCATGTTCACTGCAAACGATATCAAAATATTGGCGTTCAAGCTCAAAAGATGAAGTTACAAGAATTTTCAATAAAAAATCATGCTTTTTTTGCAAGCACATCAAAAAATGTACTATTTGATAATCTAAAAAGGGTTAGAGCAAAAAATAATGTTAATTAAATATGAATGATTAGTGTATTAAGAAAGGCCATATCACGCTGTTAGGTGGATACAATCAATTTTTTTATGTGAAATTTGGATTCAGCAACCCAAAATTTACTAAAGAAATATAGTTTAGCAGCGATATTTGCATTGCACATATTTATGACCCCCTCTCATGGAACCACTGTGCATTGTGGGTTTTTGCGGTTTTAATTCGTCTCGAATGAAAATTTGAGCTTTGGGCTTAATACGTGCAGTTAATTTCTGCACAAGCTGCTGATCAACACCTCTGGCTGCTTTTTTCATTATCTGGTCATAGAATTGTCATCCTTAGCCATGTTTCAGTTTTTTATATTTATAGAGTATACAGATTTGGATTGGGTGGAATTCCGGGCTGTTTGGGGAGTTCATTCTATTCTCAAGCACGTTGACGTCATTATCCCGGTACTGCTATTGCGCATTCTTACTCTAGTAGCTCGCCAAATCTGGCAAAAACTTGGGAGGGACTTAATTAATGACTAGGTGTTTTTAAGACTATCGTAGATGTATAACTCGGTTCATATTGTAGGTTATGATGAAAGTCGGAGTCTTACGGCCATAACTGCAAATTTACTGCCAGATCATACACTTTTCCGGCAAACTTGTCTGCAACAAAAATTTTATTATACTTCTTGGAAATTTGTGATCTTTGGCAACATAAAGCTTCTGTCCCGGAAGCTGTTTAAAATCAAATTTTCTTTACCCTTTCAGATGCATTTATTGAATTTGTTCAGATCCTGACCATACATCTTTCAGACTCGCGATTTTGGCCATAATGTTTTGCTTTATGGTCCAGCTCGATTGCCAGCCCTATACGAAAATGATGACCCCGCTTCGACAACACAATGGCACCTTCAAGACAGCAGACAATACATGAAATCTGTTTGTACTGTACATATAAAGGTTTGGCCATTGTGATCATCAAACTCGGGTTTTCATTTCATTTGTGCAGAATCAATTCTCTATTTTTCCATCACGTGACAGTTTATGAAAACATTAGCTTTTTTTCAAAATTTTTGCATTTCATTGCAAGCACATTGCAGTCAAAAATTTACAGAACCGGTTTTATACTGGAAAAGAAGACTCATAACAATTCTACATTCGTAGAGTTTCAAATGTTTCTAATTTGGATTTTTTCTAAATTTTTAGAATTATGTTGGGAAAATTTTGGTAAAAAATCAGAGTGGATCTCAACATATTTCAATTTTAATAGGCCGCCTGCTATAAAGCTACCTTGTTTTAATACCAATTAAATTTTTCATGAACATCCAAGCTCAAGAATGTTTCAATGAAAAGTTTTACAACTGAACAAAAAACAAAACATAAATAAAATCAATAAAAAAGTACTATGAACTGATCTCGAAAGGTGGAAAAATCCATAAAAAATGAATTATGGGATATAAAAAAAAACAAAAATATAAAAAAGACAAAAATTGAATTTGAGGAATCAGATCAAAATATTTACGAAATATATTGTTTCTCTTTCTATCTCATCAGGATTTGGTAATGGATTACGGCTCACTGATTTTTTTTTTGACTATAGGTTTTTAAGATCAAAAAAAAAATTATTTTGCTTTAAAACTTTGTTAACTTCATTTTATGATATCAATTTTTTCAGTATGTGGATTCTGACCTAGATTTTCACCTAAAATTACTTTTTCAATTTAAAAAAATCTCTATTTAAGGTATTGGGTGAATATCTAATAGACAACTTCAGAGCAATTCCGAGAAACAAGTAGAAAACAGAAAATTTTCTTTCTGTAGGAAAACATTTGATAACACTTTTCGAGATTTGTTGAGTGGTCCAAAATGCATATAGAAAACATATTCAGGAAAGAAATCAATTTTTTTCGCAAACCTATGCTATTTATAGCAACTGGGTCTTTGTGGCGAACCATGGTTGAATGCATTAGACATTTCCAGTCACGCTACACACACATATTTTTCTCGATTACATACCTCCAGTGACAGCAACGCTTTCCCCAAAAGTCGACGACGTCTTATAGGTTGTCTACTAATCACTTTAACGAGTCTCCTGCGCTCTACATGCCCAAAACTGAATATCATTTTAAACTGTCTCTAACATGCTAGTCCACAATTATCAAGCCTTATGCGCCCCTGTCGTGATCGTCCTTTTCAGCGGCTTTCAGCTCACTACACTGTTCTAACATACAACCAGTGCGAACAATAAGCTCCTAGTCTGATTTTTCTCATCTGTTGCTCGTTGGCAATCCACATCGAACCAGTTTCCTCGTGTGTTATCCGATAGTCATGTGACTGCTGAACTGATCACCTTGTGAACTTGCTGCTACGTTGTGATCAAGCAATCTCTTGTTGATCGTTCCCCAAACCTTTTGTCCTAAAGGCGGAATTATATATCTCATGCTTTCCATGAAATAAGATATTTAAACTTATATTTTTTGGTATTCACTATCAAAGATTGTAGCTTGCTATAAAACTTCAATTGTTACTTGGGTAGGAACAGGCTTAGAAGCTTCCGGACTAATTTTTTATCTTCTGCTGTTAAGAGTCGTTCTTAGGCAGAGTTACTACGAATTTCTTAAATCTACCATGTTTCACGATAACAGCAGAGTCGTCCCTCTTTACCATGAGAACCGACACCTTTCTTATCTGTATATTCCAAATCCTTTCATAACTAATTTTTTTAAACTTTTCCTACTTAGTAATTTCTAGCTAATTTAATGTCGTTAAAATGAAAAGAAAATAGAAGTAGAATAAGTTGTAATCCACATAAATAACATCTATATAGTTCTTTTAAGATTATATTACTGTTAAGTTTTAGAAGAACGTTGAAAGTTTCTCTTGTTCTCGCTTTCCAAGTAATACCTCCTGGAATCACCATATATGCCTTTACCGACTGCATTAATCATTTGCAATAAAAAGTTTATAATTTTTAGTCAAAGCAAAAACTGAAATTGATCACCAACACTCTTGTATTTTTAATCCGGTAACCAAATCTTTGCTGCAGTTACCGCTTCCTCTCAGCAACCTCATCGTGTTATCGATAGGAATTCCTGATTTCAACGAACTTGCGCCTACTAAGATAACATGGCTTACTTAAACAAAATGAGATATGCAATAAGTTTGCCATGTCTTCAACATTACAATAATACTAAATAATTTTTTTTAAATTCCAGCGCATTAGGGGGGGGGGGCTATAGCCCCCCCCTAGCCCCCCTTTGCGCACGCCAATGCTGCTGAGTAGGGAAAGTTTAGCACCACAGTACTCAAGGGAGAGCAAGGATATGAAAGATACAGTTTGGAGATAAGCGGCAGGGTCATTAGGAACAGGCTTAAAATCTTACAGCATAATCTTTTGTCTTCTACTGGCAGGAGTCGAGCTTAGGCAGCATTACTACGAATCGCTCAAATCAGCCAGCATATCTCACGGCAAAGACAGAAGAAAACGATATAGTTAACCAGTTTCGATCAAAATTTGGACAGTGTCATTTTTTCATGATTTGAAACGATGCTGCGGGGTGTAGGTTGCAATTTTTTTTAAAAATAGATTATTGTCATCCTATTCTACATGCTTAATATTGAAAGCCAGATGCTTTAATTCTATAATTCCGTAGTTAACAAATGAGATTCGTTGCCTTACAATTTTCGGTAGAGGTGGTGAAAAACGTTGATAAAAATTAAACTTTCCCGGATAATTAGATTCTCAAATTACTGAAAAAATTAACATCTTCAAGCAACACTGAATACAAACTAGATGAAATGCTATCAATGCATTGGATGTTTGCCATACATTCCTCGCTTAATCTAAAATAGTCGAAAATAGCTTGTTGAAGTACAGATGAATCCAAATAATTTCCTCTCACAATCTTTCCAAATAAAAATATTTACATACATAGATAGGCAACCTGCAACTGACAGCGCAGCACTCCAACCTAGCAAATGCGTAATCAATAGGCCATAATAATCATAATGAATTTAGCGATAAAAATCTACTCCGGCGCTACTCGAAATGCGGAACTGCATCCCATGCAAGCAATTGAATCGTTTCAAAATCAATTTCTCCACTTCTCATAAAAACACATGGCGCTGCAGCTGGGTTGCAGCTCGAAACCGCTTCCTAACAATTTTGATTTAGGTAAGCAATGTGTACATGTAAATTTATCTTTTCTTATCTCGAGTGCCCCCAACGGGCAAGGCGAGCATTTGATTTGCCAGACACCACAAGCCACCCCAGTGATGTTGTCGTTTGGATCTCATGTTTGGAAAACGGAAAACTTGAATCCACTAGTCGCTGCAAACTCTTCGCCTCCTCGCCACGTAGTTGTTGCTGCTGCATCAGCCGTAAGCGATAGACAAGGGACTCCGATTGCATCTATTTTTTTTTTCTCCTTGACACGATATGGTCCACTAGCATCTCGGACTCTGAAGTTTTATGATGTACAACTAGTGTACAAGACCCACAAAAAAAGTCGAACTTGCCGCTCCAGCTGAGTAGTGTTGTGTTTTGCTGCATCAGCAGCCAGCAGTGTGATAGGAATCTATACTCTCATGCGCTGAATGTGGAGACTCGACCGACGGACAATGTTCGTTGATGATGTTAATAAAAACTAATAACAAGACTGCAAACATAGTTTTGCTGGCTGCTGGAGCTCCTTTTGCTTCCTGCCAAGGCATTCGTTTGGCGGAGGCAGTGGTACAGCCGCGGGTGCCTTGCCGTATAACGAAGTTGTTCATCTGTGCTGCTGAAGGGTTTTGTGATTATTTCACGAGGGTCACTTGTATTATCAATGATTGAGAGATTGAGAAATGAATGGGTTTGAAGACGGTTATTAGTTAGGAAATGATTGTGAGTAAAAATCGGCTAAATATCAAATATATTTGCTATTAGAATCTTTAAATCCCCCAGTTTGAATTTTTCTTTTCTGTTTTGTTTCGGTGCAATCCATCTGGATCCCATAAATTCTGGATTTTCCATGACATGTAACAGTATTTTTGAGTATTAACAGTTACACCTATGTTGCTATGTATTAAAATTCTGGAATCGTCCCAGTAAACTGCTTCTCACGATAATTGACGTCGGAACAGCTTTTGCGGAACAGTTCCGTGGGGAACCGTGAGATTAATATTTTGGATCTCGTAGTTACATTCCAGAAGAAAAATAGCAACAACAAGACTTGGATAAAAACTTAGGAGGTACATTTTTTGAGCTGTTGTTCTGCTTTTAATAAGATTTATTACAATCTTTCGGCGTTTGTTTATGCTCACCCAAAATCCGACGGGTAAGGTTCTTTGCTTTTTGGAAAGATTGTGTTGCCTATCTCTTTTGGAAAGATTGTGTTGCCTATCTCTTTTCTATAAAAAGTTAGTGTTAGTGGCTTCTATCCGATCACTAAAATGTTCTAACCAAAATATAACTCAAATCATGTATTACATTTTTTCTGAACATACTATTTAGCTAAATCTAACCATTATTTCACAAAAAATGTATAGTTCGTGGGAATCGAGTACTGATATACAACCATGTACTGCTAGGCACCATACGAAACCGACTCAGACATCACTTCGCTAAAAGTTTAATAACTTCTTGTACAAAAGCTGGATTGACTAGCAGTCTTGGACAAAATTGTAGACAATTAAATTATATTCCTTATTTTTACTTGCAGAGATAATACGATGCATACAGTGTGACCTAGCGGCGAAAATGCGAGCACGTTGGTCCGGTAGCTAGGCTTGTTCGATTTGCTTGAAATTTGGTACAAGTACTCCTGGTGAGATCTGGAATCGACTGAGGAGTGGGCCGATTAAGTTTTCAAAAATTCATTATTTTTCTGGGCACTCTAGCTGTGCAAGCCTAACAAATGACAGCGGTCTTCATACGGCGGCAAGTTTTGCGGATTACTCCATGGCAAGAAACGTAGTGCGTACCTGACAAACCGTCTCTGAACGCCTTCGATCATATTCGATCGATCCAAACAGTATGGTAAGGATTCCAAACTACTTTGCCAAATTCTACCATCGAACACACTAATGAACAGTAAAGAGTTTTAAAACACAATGGATCACGAGATTCGATGGATATCTCAAACATTAATCCCAGTTGTCGATTAGCCTTGTCGATTGTAACAGAGAAGTAACGATGGTTAGTTAGCTTATAATCCAGTATTACTCCAAGATCTTTTATGCAGTCAACACGCTGTAGCTGATTTCCAGCAATGTTATAATCAAAAGGGATGATGTTCCTAGTGCGACGAAAGCTGATGACACTGCATTTGGGAATGCACAAAACCATCATATTCCGCACACACTAGTCGTTGAGAGTATCCAGTCGGACTGATTAGGAATTACGTAATATAGTTTAACATCGTCAGCGAAAAATAGTTTGCCATCAGGATTCAAAATACCAGCAACGTCATTAATGAAAAGCGCAAAAAACAGCGGTCCAAGTGCACTACCTTGAGGAACTCCAGAGCTGTTCGAAAAGCAATCAGACCGAGCAGTGCCAATACAAACAGCAACTTGACGATGAACGAGATACGATCGAAGCCACCCACAGAATCTAGTCGCGCAATCAATTTTTTTTCAGTTTGGCAATCAGGATATCGTGATTCACTTTGTCAAATCCGGATTTCAAATCTGTATATCGCATCCACTTGAAGTTTCTTTGCACATATTATTCATACAAAATGACGTAAAGCTCACTAGATTGGTTTCCACCGAACGGCCAGGATAGAATCAATGCTGCCAGGTGCTAATATAGTATCGGCAAGAAGCAACTAGCGTTTCGTTAACCACTGACTCAATCAATTTTGATTCAACTCCGAGCGAATTAATTCCACGGTAATTTTCATCGTTACACTTGTCGCCTTTTTTGAAAACTGGGATTAGTGTTGAACACTTCCAGTGCACTGGAAACGGTTTCTGCTGAAGCGACATATTGAAAAGTTGCCATCGAAAAGATGCTGCACTTGCCCAGGAAAATAAGCTAGCGGCGGTTTTTTTATTTCGATTATAGAGAATTTAACCTTCAGGTCATTCGCCTTTTCGGGTTAGAAAAATCTCTTATGAAAAATTTCTAACCCTATGTGCGGGGTCGGGACTCGAACCCAGGTTCGCTGCGTACACGGTAATCGATTTTCCAACTACGCTACGCCCACCACTAGCTAGCGGCGGTTGATCTTAATTGGTGTCAGCAATATTAGACCGAATTGAGTGGCTGTTCAATTCTGTCCTACATAAGGGGTAAATACACAGCGCCCCCGACTTACAAAAATCACAACAATAGGCTCCAGGTCGCAGATATCACGTTTGCGCTTTCCACATTTCTTTTGACATTGAAAATGTCTTACTGCACTATCTGGGGCAGGGTGTCATTCTAAAATCTAAAATAAACCGATATCACGTTTTGCGTCACTATTTTGAACGCCAATAACTTTGTTATTTATGAAAGGATTTTCGTCTGGTTATCACCAAACAATTCGGAATCAACTGAAATTATGTTATACTGCTATAGTGTTTTTGTATTTCAATAGCACACTATTGATAAACAAGCAAAAATGCATAGATCTCCCATGCATCAGTCCCCTATCTCCGATAGAGCCGTCAATAGGGAGCACCTTAGTGACTGAAACGAACACGAAAAGCTATAAGTAAATGTGCCGCGTGCCTGTTTGAATCAGTTGTTGCTCTTTTTCCAGACAAGTAACATTGTGCCTATGGCGTCTCGTACGACAGATTTGAGCACCCAGCACACTACGCTTCTATGAATGACATCATCCTCAACTATTCAAAGAATATTATTCCTCGAGCGAGTTCATTCTCCCGTCCAATGTCGGGTCGTAAAGAACAGCAGTAGCAGTCAGGCATGTTGATAATGCGCTGTGATGAGTGCTGCATTTGATCACTGCTACCGCTGGGGGTGGGGACGACGACAGGTCTAGGCATCCTGCGGCCAAGCGCTTGTGATGTCTCCTTTTCGTGGCTCTGATTGATTTTGCCGATGACGTCATCCTCGGATATATAACTTTCAGCATTGCTCAGGCGAGCTCATTCTTTGGTCGAACGTCGGAGCGGAGACGATAGCAGTAGCCGACAAATATATTTAAATTATGCAGTGCGCTGTGTACTGCTTTGCATACCACAACTGGAGAGTTACGGCACTCAGTGTCAGTGCTTGTCAGCATGCCGTTGCGATGAATCTAGTGCCGCGTTGGTTTTTGCGACACTGCGTTTCTGACGGTTCTTAAATTTGGAAAGCCAATTGTGTTGAGCTTCGTGGAACATCTTGAAACTCGGTGTATTTACACCGGCACCCTCTCTTGCTCATTTCGATTTATTTAGGTACTCGTTCCGCATAAAAGATTAAAATTTGTGCGTATCGAAAATGTTGAGCCTTAGTTAGCTTCACCCATATCGTGACCCTACCCATTGAGGCCGTGCATAAATGACGTCGCTTTTTTCGGCGAATTTCGACCCCTCCCTCCCCCTCCCAGCATTTTGTCACGACATTCCCTCTCGTCACACATGTGTGTGTGTGTGTGTGTGTGTGTGTTAACCTTCCTATCTCCCACTAGCTGGTAGTGATTTACAGAAAAAAGATGTTTGCATGTATTTAAACATTCATGCAAATAACTTGGTTCACGGATTTAGGAAGGTGTTAGCTCAATTGACTTTCCGATGACCCATTTCGTGTACAGTGCCAGACATGTTCCGAGGTCATCGTTCCATCAACTAGCCCCACCTTACTATAATGTTTGTATCAATTGGATTGTAACATTACAGTAAAACTTTCGATTCCATTTAAGCAGGAAATCGACGCGTATTTATTATAATGATTCAATTTGTATATATATATATAACATAACACGTGTGTACTAGAACTTACCATTTTTTCAGTTTTCTACCTTCATTCCTATCTCCCATTTATGTCTCCTTTAACTCTCATCCACATTTCTTGAATTCCTGGTTATTTAAGAAAGAAAAGGAGAAATAATAAAAAAGAACCGATAGACTCCGTGTTTTCCTCAGCGCTTCCGTTTCTCCTAGTCTGGTGTCACTGCCTGTTGGACTTGTGTAAGTTGTTCCATTGGAGATCTCCAAGGAGCTGTAATTGGAGGAAGATCTGACTTCTATCCAAAAGTATCAGTTTTTCACATTGATAGATTATATGTGTACACTACAAAACAATCCCGTGTATAATGCAACCATTTTTTGAACATTTATATGTACATATAGACACATAAACACATACACATATATACACACATGTATACATAAAACCGATTTAATCCACCCATCAGTGGGATGAGACACCTCTCATACATATAACTGTTGTATTATTCATTAAATTGCCAAACGCACGCAAAGCTGGCAAGCAACTATATGTGAGACAAGCACAGCCTCGAGTCCTGCACGTATTACACGTATAATAAACTGAATAAATTAAAAAACAATAACAAAACAAACCAAAAATCAAAACAATTATGAAGCAAAAAAAGTTATTCATAAAATGGATAGAATGATCCATATAAATCAAATTAATAAAACAAATCAAATTAGCTCAAATGAAAATCAGACAATATTAAAAACCTATTTTAATCCACCTAGCGGTGCAATTGTGCCTTTCTCAATAATGAATCACGAGAATGTGTGCGTTGTTTATATTCATTAAAAGCTTTTAAATGCATATATTACATTTTATTATTGTACATCACATGACAACTATATACAGGAAAATAAATCATTATTCGAGTTCTAAAATTTTGAAAAAGAAAAAACAGCCACGGTAATATTGAACTGAAAAAAGGTGCGAAATCGGCAAAGTCCCAAAAAGTCGATTTTTATAAAAAAAAAATTTTCGAGATAACATAAAATCTCGACGTTTCATGCATTTTAAAGATGTTTGGCATCAAAAATACGAATTCGATTTCTGAAATTTCATGGGGTTCCCCCTTTGAAAAAAAATTTGAGTTCCGGCTTATATGGGAATTTCATGTGTGACCGGACCGTTCAGTCTATATTTCCGGAACCATACAAGCGATCCGGGCGAAATTTTACAGACATCTGTGGGGATAATACAACTATCATTTGGGACTAAGTTTGTGAAAATCGGCCCAACCATTTCAGGGAAACTGATGTGAGTTCGTAAATTTTGAAAGATGTTCGCTTTTCCCGGGCACTTCCGGAACCGTCTATGGTGGTCAATGTAGTCAACGAAAGTTTGTTTGGCCGTCGGTGACCTAGAACTGCAAAGTTAAGTTATTTGAGAGACATTTTAGCGAAATTTTTACCTTTTTTGCTTCCATCGGAGTATCGGTTTGAATCACAATTTGCTATGTGATCGCACGCCACAACCCGTAACTCCGGAACCGGAAGTCGGCTGGGGATAAAATTTAATAGCCATTTACGGGGACGCAACATCTTTCATTTGAGACTAATTTTGGTTGATTCGGTCTAGCCATCTCCGAGAAACCGATGTGACTGTTGGTCTGAATTTGGATACTTCCGCCGGGGCTTCCGGAATCGATGATGGTGGCCAATGTGACCAAAGAGACTTTGAATGGCTGTTAATGACCTAGTACTACAAATTGTAGCAGTTGTGGTCACATTTTGGAAAAATTTTCACCATTATACATTCATTGCAGAATTTCTTAAAATCGACATTTTCTGCGTGATCGTACTCATCACCCTGTAATTCCGGAACCAAAAGTCGGATCCATTAGAAATTCAATAGCAGCCTATGGGAACGTTGCACCTTTCATTTGGGACTAAGTTTGTAAAAATCGGTTCATCCATCTCTGAGAAAAGTGAGTGAGATTGTGTTCGCGTACACACACAGACGCACATACACACACATACACACACATACATACATACACACACAGACATTTGCCGAACTCGACGAACTGAATCGAATGATATATGTCACTCGGCCCTCCGGGCCTCCGTTAAAAAAGTCGGTTTTCAGAGCAATTGCAATACAGTATCTACCAAGCGAATGAGATTGGTTTAATCTCATCTCATGACAATAGACACCAGCACCGGCTCGGCCCTCCAACAAAGAACCGTCCGTACAACAAACTACGTATTCTTCAAGTTGTCGCTCCATCCAGCCAGACAGCCATTCCTCACGAAGAGGAATTCTCACAATGAAAGTTTTAGAAGGAAAACTACATGTGAGTGTAAGGTCACTGGGAGCAAGTGTATATTCATCCCAAGTAACCATTTGGGGCCACAGTCTTGTGTGGCTAGTTACACGATCTATTGGGTTACTGTTCCAGAGCCCAGTAACCTTAAGACGGTATGCACAAGAAAGTGCTTCTTGTTTCAGAAACACATGTAGTGGTTTTATGTTCAAGAGTGCCTCGAGAGCAGCAGTAGGTGTTGTCGAGAACGCACCAGTCATCGCCATCAAGACCATCCTCTGAAGATGGTTTAACTTTGATTGGATTGTCATGACTTCTCCCTTCTGCCACCAAACAAGGCCACCGTATGCCAGTATTGGTCTAACAATTGTTGTGTAGATCCACTGAATGTACTTGGGTTTGAGTCCCCAAGATTTGCCGAAAGCCCGTCTACATTGGCCAAAGGCCATGCAAGCTTTCTTGATCCTGAAATCAATGTGAGCTGTCCATTTAAGTTTTGAGTCGAGAATTACCCCAACGTACTTAACTTGATCTTCGACAATAATTTCAGAGTCAAAAAACTGCAATGGACGAGCTCCGGTTTCCTTCGTTGCGTGAAAAGCACCATTGAGGTTTTATTTGGATTAACTGATTGTCCAACATGAAGACACCACCGCTCAACAACACATAAGGCTTGTTGCATCAAATCAAAAAGTGTGGTAATGCAAATACCGGTGATCATTATATGATAATCATCGGCGAAACCATACGTCGGAAACCCAAGCTCATTTAGTTTTCTCAACAAGCTATCGGCGACAAGGTTCCATAGAAGTGGTGACAGCACACCACCTTGAGGACATCCGCAGACACTCAGTTTCCTCATCTCTACTTGTCTTAACGATGAGCACAGATGTCGGTTGCTAAGCATTGCGTGTATCCAGTTCGTGATATATGAAGGTACTCCATGATCTCGTGCTGCTTCCAAAATGGATTCGAAAGACACGTTGTCAAAAGCACCTTCAATGTCGAGAAAAACTCCTAAAACTTGATTGCTTTTGTGAAAAAGCTTTTTCAATGTTGTAGACAACATTGTGTAACAGGGTGGTAGTAGACTTCCCCCGCTGATATGCATGTTGCATTGCATGCAGCGGGTGCTCGCCCAAGCTACCATCCCGAATGTAGTGGTCGATTAAACGTTCCACTGATTTGAGAAGGAAGGAGGTCAGACTGATCGGTCTAAAGCTCTTTGCCTCCTCATAAGTGACGCGGCCACCTTTGCGAATGAATTTGACAGTTATTTCAATAACTGACATACTTCAAACCCGCCGGATGCCACGCGGCCTCTAGGCTGGTTTTGTCCGGAGAAAGATAATATAGTTATCAACCTCCTAGTGGACCACAGCCAGTTACTGGGGAGTTCGCCCGGCTCTTCCCAGGCTCCGTTCGCCATTGAGAATATTTTAAACCCCCTCAACAATTTTACCCATACCACGGGTCGTATGACACTATGGAATTGGGGTTCCCTGTTTGGTGTTACCACCGGAACAGGTAGTCCGTAGTGTAATTCTTAGCCGGTTGAAACAACCACTACCGACACTACACGGCTTATCTAGGCTGTTCGGAGAAAGAAGCTGACATTTATGGACAGCTCCCATAGATGGCCGAACAGCCACCAAAGACTTCAATGTATTTTTACCCACCACTTCAATGTATTTTTACTCGAATATTGCTGTAAGATGAATGACATGTAATATTACACGAATGAACGTGTAAAATTGTATGCTTTTTGATGCTCCAATTGAGTGCATTGATTTTAACGCAATTTTAAATATAATTTTTGATTCAATCTTTGTATGTCTACATTCGTATTGATTTACATGTCGTTTAAATTTCATTATTTTTGGTGTGCAGGCGGAATCACGGATTTTTGTTTGGGTAGGTTGAATTGCACCATAAAAATTTTCAAAATCGTTGCAGTACTTTGTACCGTACTCTTGCCTTGGGTTCTAGGTGCTCGGTTTCGATTTAGGCCCAGACTCTAACCCTGAATCCGAAACAGACCACGGATCCGGACCAACCCATGGATCCGAACTAGTTCAAACTGGATGAATGTGGCCAATTTTCCTTGAGGACAGATTCTTAGACTTTCAGATCGTCACACTAAAATCATGAAAAGCACTTTTTACATTTCTTATAAAAGAATTGTATATAATTCGCTTAAACTTTCAAAAAAAATTTAAAGACCGTTTCTGAGATGAAGTTCAGGTATCAGAATATATTGGCTCAAATGGCACGTTTTTTTCACACCGTGTGTTAGATCTTCATAAAAAATCAATCAGCTTATGTAGAATGTTGTTACAGTACTGCTGGTTGATTTTTATGAAGATCTATCACACGGTGTGGAAAAAAACTGCTTTTTTCGTTTTCAATTTTAGCCCATTCTCTGTTCAACCTTAATCCATATCTCCGTAACGAGAATTCCGAATGAAACGGGCCTAGTGTAGTTGGTAAATTGATTACCTTGCACGCAGCTCACCTAGGTTCGATTCCCAACCCCGCACATAGGGTTGGATATTTTTCAAACACTAAAAAAGAGCCGAATGGCCCTATGGTTACAATCAAAATAAAAAAACAATTTACAAGCGATAAGGATGACTGGAAGGAGACTGTTTTGTGATCGACTGAATCCACGGCTTTTATGCTTTCGATAACAACATAATCGCCATAGCTGAGAGACGCTTCACAGTTCCTTCTAGTTTTCTTCAATGCAAATGAATACTTAGAAATCTGTTCCTGTAGCATTCATGAATAACAATAACGCCGAGAAAAGAAGAAAGAAAACGAAAACGTGAAAACGAAAAAGATTGAAAATAGCAGAAAGTGCATCGAATATTACTTAGCCATTCTTTATATACGGGGATTTTACCAACCAATTCAGAAACTTTTAAAAAAGTAGTTCTCAAATTCGTGCAATTCTTCTTATTCATTTACTGCATTTAAATCTTTTTTTTTAATTTCTTTCTTTATACTCATGTTTTAGTTTATTTATTTCGTGGATTTTATTCGTTTTGTTTATTTTATTTATTTTCAATTTGGCTATTTTTAAATACATGATCATTTCATTTTAATCATTTGTTTGTTGCAGCATTTAGTTTATTCATTTAGTTTAATTTAGTTCAAGTTTAGTTCATTTAATTTTATTCATTGCATCCATTTACGTAAATTAATTTACCATATTAATTTTATAACTGTTTTAAGGTCGCATAATTTTTCATTTCAATCATTTAATTTATTTTATTTTATTTATTTTCTTTTCCCCATTTTTCATGTAACCATTTTATTTAGAATAGATAGATAAACTATCTATTTATTTCATATATATTATTAATCTGGTTTATTTTATTCATTTTATTTATTTTATTTATTTTACTCATTTTATTCGGTTTCTTAGTTTTATTCATTTGATTGATTCTGGTCAGGCATTCTTTTTATTCATTTCATCCAATTTGTTAGATTGAATCAATTGAAAGTTTTCTTTTAATTTTATAACTTTTTGATATTGTGTCATATTTCGCTTAGCGAGCTAGACTAATTTGATATGTTTATTCTTTAAATGTGTTCAATATTAACCATTGTTCTCATTTTATGAATTTGATAATTTTATGTCAACTTTTTGCCTAAATAGTTTTTAAATTTCATTTGCTTTATTGATTTTCTATAATTTATTCATTATCTCTCTTCTATAAAAAGTTAGTGTTAGTGGCCTCTGTGCGATCACAGGTGGAACTAACATGTTCTAACCAAAATATAACTCGTATCATGTACTACAATTTTTCTGAACATATTATTTAGCTAAATCTATTATTAGCGATTATTTCACAAAATTGTATAGTTCGTGGGAATCGAGTACTGATACACAACTATGCACTACTAGACCCCATGTAAACCTGACTCAGACATCACTTCGCTAAAAGTTTAATAACTTCTTTTAACAAAACCGGATCAACTAGCATTCTTCGACAAAGCTGTAGATAATTAATTTTTTTTCTTATTTACACTTACAATGATAATACGATGCATACAGTACCACCTAGCGGCGAAAATGCGAGCTAGTTGGTTGTAAATTGTCGAAAAATCTAATGCAAACTTCAAGCACATTGCTCTGGTAGCTAGACTTGTCTGATTTTCTTTAAATTTGGAGCAAGTACTCCTGGTGGGACTAGGAATGGACTCAGGGGTGGGCCGATAGGGGCCATTTTTTCTCGTCATTCTAATGACCATCCCAATGCACCGGAACTAAGGCCTATCGAAAAATACTGGGTAATTTGAAGCACGCCCTGAGGAAGATTTGATGAAAAAGTGGGTTTCCGTACAGAAGAAGCTTCAGCCAGATATTGTACAGAACCAAATGAAGCGTAAGGTGCGAGCGTAGAGATATGGTATTGAAGTTGAATGAAATACATATGCCAAAAGCTTACTAACGGTTTATATTTTGTCTGAAAGTTTGAAAAGGATCGGTCCACCAGCTAGTTTTTGCTGCGTTTTTTCCGTAATGCAATTCAAACACCTTTTATAACTGGCACCGAATTTCATAACAACTTCATGATCCGAGTGTCTTGCAATTACTCATTAGTGTTACAGTTGCTCGTAGATGCCCCCACGCAGCACATTCGGTGCTTTTCGTGCGATAGTTTTCCATTTACCGAAATATTTGAGGATATTGAACTGTGCGTATCGTGACGAAAAGGCTCTGAAAAAGCAGTATTTATAATAACGTTTCAGAACCGATATATTCTGCGTCCAGATTCTAACTGAAGTAAGCATCACAGTATCAATCCGGTAAAATCCTCTGACATGTATTTCCCCTTACAGTTTGTAACTGATAGGAGCACGAAAATAGACGCAGCGATTAAAATCCGATTTGAAAGGTGTGCCAGACTGATGGGATCAGCATCGACTGCCAGCAACGAGCATAAAGCGAAAACATATATGGAGTGATTCAATTAGCGATCACGGTTGGATTCGCATGTGCTTTTTCTATCCAGTTCTCTTCACAATTCTATTGATTGGAAGCCGCTGCTGTGACCGTTGACAAATTCTGAATAGACAAAGACCTCCGGTCCCGTGCCTCCTCACGCCATCCACGTCGCTGTTGCGTGGCCTCACGGTATTCCTGCATGTATGCTCTGCTCTGCCCGGGGTTATGGAATGTCGATTGAAAACAATCTATGCTCGGTACGCGTTGAGCACAGGGATCGGATCAGCATTTTCCGCCAGAAGCATCTGGGCATCTGCAAATTGCATCAACGCAGCGCGTTGCAGCAGACGGACGCTGCTGTTAGGGTACAGATAATGGAAATGGAATAGAAGAAAAAATGGTCCATCGCAGAATCTGGATCAACCGTGCGTGACGGTTAGGGTCGCATATGCTCACTCATTTGGAAGATGCGCGAAATGAAATTGGAAACGCGATGAGGATTTTTCTGCTACCTTTTGAAATGTCATTTCGGCACACAATAGCAGCAGAATTGATGCAAGTTGGAATGTTATTTTTACGCGGATGAAGGCTAAATTAATCCCTTAACTGTGAAAAGTTTAAGAACCCCAAGAAATGTAGCAAATGTTGGGACATCTATCAGCACTTAGATTAACAGGAACCTCAAGCTATATTTATACAAAAATTCCACGCCAGACCAAAATAAATGCCTACGAAAGTTGAAACAATCACATCGATTGTTTCACAACTTACGATTCATCATCAGCTCAGATGTGATGAAACGGCACTTGTCAGAGCTGTGAAGCAAGACACAGCAGCAATATGCTCTGTTGGCATCATAAAGCACCGCCACCGCTTCGCGAACCGCCTGTACATAAAGTGATCATCTAAAAACAATAAAATTAACATAAACTCGCCACATATCGTATCGGATACGTATGCATGCTCCCGCTAAGCAGCACCACATTTGCGCGCCCACATTTGCAGTTCGTGGAGTGTTCAGGCGCAATCTGCTCGACAGCATCCCAGAAGAAAACGAAACTTTCTCGCAGGGTTGGCCGAGTGTGATTCGATTGGTTTTGACGTGTTTAGAAATGTTTATGATTATTTTTGATATAATGCTCCAGAACATACCTCAAATTCTGCTTTTGCCGGTAAAAGGGCATTCATAACCTTTGTCGCAGGTTTAGAAGCGGGTTTTAAATGTTTTGAAAAATGATCAAAGTTAAATTAAACAAACAATTGAAAATTTGCGACAAAGAGGAGGGAGAAATTTTTTCGTGATGCAACGTATTAATATATCCACAAAATAATTTCTTGCATTTTTTCTCACTTTTTTAATTTTTATTTTTTAAAATGATAGAACTGAAACTTTTTCACATAAACATTGAAATTCCTTTCGATACAACCCTGCCGTAGCTTGATACAATCTTTCGAATCTAGAACACACATCCCGCGTACCTCTGAGTGCGACGAAGTCAGTGGCTTGGATTCACATAGAAAAGGGTCCATTTATCCGCGCACTATCTCGATTTACATTTACTAAATTGGAACTCACAACAGGTGGAACTAATTTGTAAACGCAACATGCGGTTCAGCACTATAATGATACAGAAGTACCGAGGTGATTCGGGACTGATAGCGGTGTCCGACTTTCGGATTCGTGCAAGAACTACATGCAGGTCTCGGACGCATTTTCGATTTGACCTGATTTCTCAGCTTTCGATACACTCGAAGATTATACCACCTGCGGGATGCACGTTGGGTGATGAATGCCCTTATGCAGTATCGACAAAATGAGTCACTCTAATGCCAACTTTTTTGCCTAGAAACTTTTGAATTGTTTTGGAAAGGTTGTACTGAAGCCAATATTGGCAGTAAAAAGATACCCTCTCCAATCAAACATAATTCTGACCTAGATAACAGCATCGCGTATCATCACATCTATTAGACAGCACCGGTTTGGATGATGCAGCTTCGGATTTCCATTCCCAACGCAGCCAACGCACAAGTGAACAAGCGAAGTTGTAAACTCCCCACCACCGCCACCACGTCGCCCTTCGGTATGGCCCTAAAGGTTTTATCGAAGCTACAGGAACAAACTGAAACAGCATAAATTGCTGTTACTCTGCTCTGTCGGCAATAAGCCGCCAAACAGTTCGCCCTGCATCAATATATTTATATATGATGTTTGTTTATGGATCTTTCCCCTCCCTATACCTACTGACGATAGAGCTGCAACTTTACTCCATATGTACCTACCATAGGAACTCGGAGTCGGTTGGAGTTTTTTAATTTATTCATACGAGAAATCAAGTTTATTAATATAAATCATGTAAACGTAGGTTAAGCCTTTAGCGTTTGCACGGCGCCTTTGGAGCATGGAGTGAAATTAGTGCGGCTTCTTAAAAAGACAGACCAAAAACGTAAACGAATTAGAAGTTTCGAATTTTTCGAAGCTTGAAAACATAGAAACGTTTTCAAACAAAACTGATATTCTATCGTGATATTGGATGAGCTCGACCCATTTCGTCGAGGTAAGTTTCAATTTTAATAAGAAATAAAAAATACTTGATTGGTGAAAGTACACCCAAAACGGTGAGCTCAGATTTTCTGTTTTTGGGCTCACAATCTCATTCCCAAAAGCAATCCTTTTTGAACATTGAGCTGTTCGCGCACAATTCGGGATGAGCGCAACGCTCAAGCAAAAAAAAACGATGGCACACACTCACACACAAGGAAACTTTGTTAGTATTTAGTTTCGTATCTTTCTTCTACACCTTACATTCCCCCCACCCAACCACCACAAGCAATGTCATCACCATTGCTGCTGCATTGCATTTTGTTTTGTTTCATTCTTTTCTTCGCTGCTATAAATAGCTCGTGACCTGAAACTTCTAGTAAAAAAAATCTTATATCAGATTCAAGATTAGAACCGACAAACTTCTAATCGGTAAAAACACCTCTTTATTGCCCGTACCATGACGACACACTGGTGGAGTAGTATAATGGCGTATATAAAGCTTCACACTTATGATGAGTGAGATAATATCGTTTGCATCCCGCCGCCGCGTCGGTATTTCAGCATCGTCATTGACGCATTTTGCATTGTACCACTTCCCCGCTGTTATTAATATTTTGTTTGTATGTATGTGTTGGGAACTAAGCCTTACTAGAAAAAAGATTACGGGCAGCATCAAGACTGGAACCGACAAACATCCACTCGCTAAAACGCCTGCTTTACACCTTATGCTATAACGACACATAATGAGCAGTCTTTCGAATGGGCTATATAAACTTCGCATCATTGCAGCAGTGATCACAAATGGGACAGTATGGAGACGATGGTATGTGTTATTAGGGTGGCACAAACTTTAGAATTCAGTTGAACCGATCTAAAACTAATCGCTATGCGGCCTCATTCCACCATGCAAAATGTTGATTTGATAGGTTGTACTATATTTTAGCACAAATGGTTTAAAGTTTGTATGTGATTTAACATGGATAAACGATCCACATTATTAAATATTTCGTAGACACGTTCCTATGTACTCTAAAAATATATGCTATGCTTATTTTGGTAGATACGAGTACCGTGTACAACTTCCCCGAAGAGTGTAATAGGCTACGACTTCTGGTTCAAAAGTTATTCTTTATACAATGCTTAAGTGTCTACATCGTTGATGAAAATTGAATTTAGCTGGATACTCTGGCTGATACTTCAATCAAGTTAACCGTGATATGCTAGTCATAAACCGAATTAGGCAGCTATCAACATAGGCGGTTTTATAGTTCAGTTGCGAGCGTCATAAATAGACAATCTGAAGGACATGAGTTCGGTTCTTAATTTTTTAATATTTTAATTTTTTTGCTGGCTGTAAAGCGGGAACGTTGTTATATAGTATTGATAGTTTCAAATAAAGTAATAAGGGAGATCATAACCGTTATTCCGGACGTGTTATTTAACTTGCGGCGAAACGCTGCGTTGTGAACATCGTTTATTGTATATTTTAGCTAAGTTATGTTCTAACGTTATCTTAATCCCTGGATGATTTGAAGTTTTGGTTAAAATCGAATCGTGCTTCATGGCCAGAGACATTCTTACTGGCGTGTAGTGACCGATATCGCCCAGCTTACTCAATTGACCTACCTTCAGTTCACCGAGCCATCCATAGCAGTTGAACTTCAACTGACTTCAACTCAACTTCAAGAATCTTTCCCGTTTCAGTCTCGTTTCAATTTTAATTTGCTCAACGTATATTATTGCACAAAAAAAATACATAAAAATAATTCTGTTACAATTCGATCCCAAGTCCTTTTGATCCCATGTTTCTGATGATACCATCTGGACTGTATTTCCGCTATACACCAACGGCATAACTGGTGACCACAACAAATACGTCAAGGTTCACTTGATTGAATGTTCAACTCGCCGGGTAGCCAGAGACAGCACTATTTTTATTACTTTCAGAGCAACGAAAGTTTAATTTTGCAATAACTCATGAACCAGTTGTCATAGCTATGAACTGTCTTTAGAAGAAGTTGTTCTACATGACTGAATCTATAGAATGTAGCATACAATTTATTTTTCGGGGGCACCAGACGGCATAGTTATGAATTTAATGAAAATGTATTATTTTCTCATAGTAAAGTCCATACAAACTTAGAATCATTTGTGCTAAAACATGCTCCAACAGATTTGATTCAGATTTAGCGTAGGAGTTCGTTGAAGAATTACGATTTTTTTTAACTTGGTTCTGCGGTATTTAATTTTTTTCATACATCCTCGTGCCACCCTAATGTGTTATTCAAGTTATCCCTGCACTACATGAGCCAACAGTGTGTAGCTATGGGGTACGATATTGTATTCCACAAGTATGAGGTTGGTTTAACACTAATGCATCGTTTGGGAGCTTTTCGCTCACAGTTTGAGAGCGAAAAAAACAGAATCAATTCCGGGTCGTCAAACGGTGGGATAACAAAATTCTCACAAGTTTCCTATCTCATGCCTCCACGCGAGTCTAAGTCTATTGATGACATTTGGTCCTTAGACCGGCGACGACTGGGTGCTATCAGCCTTCTGCCGATAGTAGCAGAATGAGAGGGTGCGAACAGATCTAGTCGAGAAAACATTGCCGTAAAAATGAATAGTTGATCGGAAATTAGCCCCAATACGACTAGTATCTATTATTACGAGTCAATACGTATTGAAAATTCGCCGCGTCTGTTTTTATGAACCTAATTTCAAGCTCCGTTATTGCTAACAAGCCCGTGCATGAGGTTAACAATCCTTTATATTTCCCTTCAGTGTTCGTTATTATCGCTCGTATACTTGTATTTCACAAACAATCCGATATGGAAAATAAGAAATACTTTCCTTGATTTATAACATCTCGCGCTATTTTTGCCTGTACAATGTGTTATAACTCGGTAGTTTTCAAGCCAATAAATATATCGTAGAGAAGAAGTAGCGAATTCAATCCAAATACTGTTGCAATAAATAGTGATCCGGCCCATTACGCAGATAAGATTAGTTTTTCTAGGCAATACTCCCACGGTCGGCTGTGTGGAGTTCAAATGGCTTTTGTTTAGGGAACATAGTATACTCTCGGTAGCCGGCTGCCCAGAGTTTAAAAAGAACCAAAAACTAAACAAGATCTTCTCTTTTTCGAGTGATCGTGTACTCGAAGAATAACTAAACAACTACCTAATAAAATATGCTTTACAGGTCGCATCGCTTGCTTGGAGCGAATCCTAGACCTGATACCCTTCCAAACTACCAACTCCGCGACACCTATGGAAGAGTCTGATGAATCGTCGTCCTTCCGTTAAGTAGGTGGAGCATCAACACTTCCTGTCTACCTTATCCTTTATCCTTCCCCGTGAACGATGGAGATGGGGGCGGCCGGCAATGATGGCTATCATGCTGTTGAGGTTTTAGTATGGGTCGGATTGGTATGAATTCCTACTTACCATTTCCTAAGCAACTCTTATTAGATAATCAGCAGTCAAACATGATGAAGTCAGTGTGCAATCCGCCAAAATCATCGTCACAACGCAACGCAACGCAACGCAACGCAACGAAAAAAAACAGAATCAATTCCGCTCTCAACGATTCGTTTTGGGTGTAGTAACAAAACCTTCTACACAACTGCTGTTTTTTTTGTAATAGTAAACTGATCTTTCAATAAATTTGTTGATTGATCAAAAAAGTCCGATAATAAAAAGACGAAAATAACTTGGATCCCCTTCCAATAATTTCACCAAAAAGCGCATCTCTAATACATTAATTGTTTCAGATACGATCTATGGAACCGCTTCGAGACGGGTGTCTCCCCCCATCAACTAGCAGCACACCATTTAAGAACAAACCCAAACGAACCCACTTGACAGTCAGGATGAAACAATGTGTCTTCACTCGTTCAACCCATTCCCATGTTCAGCCCATCGTCAAGATTCAACCCATTATGAGAATGAAAACGAGGGGGAAATTACTATTTACGATAATTATACCGAACTTTGACGTTTCCTTTGTCTGGACGGGTGCGCATCAGTTCGAACCTACCGGATTGGGAAGCTTTGTTTACGGGATGACTAAGTTGGTTCATTAAATTTTATAGGTCGCCGAGAAGGGATTTTGTAGATTTATTTTTACATGCCAATCAATCATCGACAGTTTTCTACGATTCTCTACTTTAATGGTCACGAGTCGAATGGTTTGAGAATTTATGAGGTAATTCGATTGTACTTTCGGATGTCATGGATTTACGTTTACGCTTCGTCTCATCTGGCAGACTGACTTGATCATCAGATCGACTCTTAATACAAACCGGAACTTACGTTGACAAACGAATAACTGGTTACGGGTGATGTCCTGTAAGCAGAGAAGAGATCATCATAAGATAACACAAGTTTCCTATCTCATGTCTCCAGTTGAGTCTTTTGATAACATTAGTTTCAAAGAACGGCGTCGACTGGGTAATATCAGCCTACTGTGGTTATAGCGAATGAGAGGGAGTCAACAGATTTGGGCATCAAAGTCCGAATCATCAAAATTATATATTACATATTATATTTCGGAAAGTAGAAAGAAAATGATGAAAATGGCATTTTTCGTTTGTCTCTATTACTTTTTTAAACTTTTTTTATGAGCATTTTAAGATTTGTTGTACTATCAATTATAAAAACGGTTGCCTAGTGGAATTAAAAGGTTGAATAAAGTCAAATAAGTGACTATTTATGGTGCACATTTGAGTGCTGACCTTTCGTTTTGAAATAAGACACTCGGACACTCTTCGCACAAAATACGCCAAGAACTCTATCTCTATTTCAGTCTATGTGATTTCAATACACATAACTTGTCTATTGGAAGTACAAATTGGACGCAGCATTTTTCAGACTGTTCTGCCGCTATTGCAACTACTCGTTTACACGAAAAGCTCTACGCCATTAGTGCCGAAGCAAGAACCCATCGTCTGACTGTTGGTGAACAACCATGCTATAATTCCGAACTTGGAAGATACTGCAACAATACCGGTTTTCAAAAAATCTTTTAAAAACGATATTTCGTTATACATTGATGTTTTTTAAGCGGATTTTCCAAGTTATAGGTTATCCCAAATACTTGAGCTTGTGCGACCCCACCCCTGGGCTGCTACCCCGTTATCGATCTGGACTAGCTGAAGTTGCACAGAGAATAAGTAGATAATTATGCTTGGGAGTAGCGAAACATCTTTCAATGTGCAATTCATTGTAATCCTTAAGCGTTTATTGATCAATACCGGCCAGGCCCAAACGTAGAACGCGAATGGAAAGTCTGATACTTGCTTTTGCTAGAGGCCGTATATATATAACTGCGCACTCCACAAGTGTCACGGGAGGAGGATATTTGTTAGTGAGTATAGAAGTTGGATTCAACTTCTTCTTTACCGACGTCAGAGAGGTGACTCCACTATCTGGACTAGATACCGATCTATCAACTCATGGACCGGGGTCCACGGCTTTACTTCCCTTTCGAAGAAAGACGTGACTACAGATTTTCATCTTAGAAAAATCTCAACGATCTCGGCTGGAATTGAAACTCAGGCGAACTGAAATGAGTGGCGGTCACGCTTACCACTCAACCACCAAATATTATATTGTACATATCCTCATTTCTCCATGCCATCATTGGTAGCTAGCTGTTTGAATGCGACAGAGCTTTTATTCCGGGGCTGACAAGACCGGTATATTGGGAAGACAGTGCACAGTGGTCGGAAACGCCAAAAACGTGAACTTAATTCACTAGAGGACAAACCATCGAATATATTCACAGGGTGTCTTTGGAGAAATTGTTCGTATGAATATTCCCCACAATCTGATAGCAATTGAAATCAGGTATGGCTTACTATGATCCAACTAAAATAATAACTTTTTATACTGACGAGGTAGAAAGTTGGTGTCTTCGACAAAGTGTTAGGAATGCTCATAGTGAAGAATTTTGTTGAAGAACTTGAGCTTGTAGGATTAAAGGTTATCGATTTATAAGGCGTTATCTATGGCAACCCCCTTAAATCTAGTTTTTTTAATATAACTTTTTTTCATTGTGACTTTTCGTGCAAACTGTGTCCAAGAAAAATGTGTAGGTATCAAAACTACATAATATTGTCGAAGACTGTATGTGAAAATACCCATTCGTTTCAATGTTATTTTTTATTTTTTACACCAACTTCAACTACGTATAAGAAAGACGTTGCAAACCAAAATGCACGAACAGGCACTTTTTTAACTGTCTAAACTATGCTCAATAAAGCTAAGAAGGTTTGGTGCGTGGCACTCTAGAACCCTATGAATAGGGTAAACTTACTTTAACATGTTTTTTTACTTTTTCCATACAAAAACCAGCAAAAAAATTTTTTTAGGTTTTTCTGCCCCAATTTTTGAAATTTATGGTTTGATATTCAATTTCAAGTATTATTTTCACTTAACCTGAATATTTCAGATTTTATACGTATTATTATTTACGTGGGAGCAAAAATGTGAAGTTTTTAATATCATTGGAGATCCCAAACTACTATATACTCAAATAGACATGTCATAATGAATTTAATGCTTACAAAAGGATGTCATACCATTAATTACCAAATTTTACGGAAAAAATATTTTTTTTTGCAGAATATATTGGTTCAAATGGCACGTTCCCCGTATGCCTTGCGTGCCTTTTCATCATTTCCTGAGCGGATGGAAAGGAGAAGGAGCAGGGAGGAAGTAGAATTAGAAAGGTGGGAAAAATAGCAGCACAAATACAAAAACAAACAGCAGGTAAGTTATGTAGTCCGATTCACAAAGACCACATGAAAAAGACTCAGTGTGCTGAATAGTTGCCTTGTGATAATTGAGTTTGCAGTGGCCAATTAAAGCCCTGGTCAGCATGTCGCAGTGTAGCTTCAAAAAATTCAGCAGAGAAATCACTGAGCACGGTTGTTATAGAAACGCCTTTGTTTGGCGACACGTTTGTAGATTTCTCCAATAATTGCGGTGCTCGGACGAAGCTCAGGACTGTATTTTTTCTCTTATTCAACTTGTCGAAATTGGCTGGGCGGGCTCAGGACCAACGAAGTCAATCGCTGAACCTGCCCTGGCCAATTCGTCAGCCCATAGTGCCAAATGGCCTGTTTGACCAAATGAAAAGGCCATTTCGTCCAAATCAAATGGCCATTTCGGCCAAATTAAATGGCCATTTCGGCCAAACCAAATGGCAATTTCGGCCAAATAAAATAGCCATTTCGGCTAACTGAAATGGCCATTTCGACCAACTGAAATGGCCATTTCGGCCAAATGAAATGGCCAATCCGGCCAAATTTCCTGTTCGGCAAAATTGCCTGTTCGGCAAAATTGCCTGTTCGGCAAAAATTGTCTGTTCGGCAAATTTGCCTGTCCGGCAAAATTGCCTGTTCGGCAAAATTGCCTGTTCGGCAAAATTGCCTGTTCGGCAAAATTGACTGTTCGGCAAAATTGACTGTTCGGCAAAATTGTCTTTTCGGCAAGATTGCCTGTTCGGCAAAATTGCCTGTTCGGCAAAATTGCTTGTTCGGCAAAATTGCTTGTTCGACAAAATTGCTTGTTCGGCAAAATTGCCTGTTTGGCAAAACTGACTGTTCGGCAAGATTGCCTGTTTGGCAAAATTGCCTGTTCGGCAAGATTGCCTGTTCTGCAAAATTGCCTTTTCTGCAAAATTGCCTGTTCGGCAAGTTTGCCCGTTCGGCAAAATTGACTGTTCGGCAAAATTGACTGTTCGGCAAAATTGACTGTTCGGCAAAATTACCTGTTCGGCAAAATTGTCTGTTCGGCAAAATTGCCTGTTCGGCAAAATTGCCTGTTCGGCAAAATTGCCTGTTCGGCAAAATTGCCTGTTCGGCAAAATTGCCTGTTCGGCAAAATTGCCTGTTCGGCAAAATTGCCTGTTCAGAAAAATTGCCTGTTCTGCAAAATTGCCCTATTCGGCAAAATTGCCTGTTCGGCAAAATTGCCTGTTCGGCAAAATTGCCTGTTCGGCAAAATTGCCTGTTCGGCAAAATTGCCTTTTCGGCAAAATTGCCTGTTCGGCAATATTGCCTGCTCGGCAAAATTGCCTGTTCGGCAAAATTGCCTGTTCGGCAAAATTGCCTATTCGGCAAAATTGCCTCTTCGGCAAAATTGCCTATTCGGCAAAATTGCCTATTCGGCAAAATTGCCTTTTCGGCAAAATTGCCTATGCGGCAAAATTGCCTGTTCGGCAAAATTGCCTGTTCGGCAGAATTGCCTGTTCAGCCAAATTGCCTTTTCAGCCAAATTGCCTTTTCAGCCAAATTGCCTTTTCAGCCAAATTGCCTGTTCGGCAATATTGCCTTTTCGGCAATATTGCCTGTTAGGCAAAATTGCTTGCTCGGCAAAATTGCCTGTTCGGCCAAATGGCATGTACTATCGACCAAATAAACTGTTGTATCGACCGAATAAACATCGACCAAATAACTTGTAGTATCGACCAAATGGCCGATAGTATCGACCAAATGGTCGATAATATCGACCAAATGGTCGATAATATCGACCTAATGGTCTGTAGTATCGATCAAATGGCCTGCGGTGTCGACAATATGACCTACAGAACCTACCAAAAGGCCTGTAGTATCGTCCAAATGGTCTGTAGTATTGACCTACTGGCCTGCAGTATCGACCAAATGACCTGTAGTATCGATCAATTGGCCTATAGTATCGACCAAATAACCTGTAGCATCGACCAAATGGCTAGTAGTATCGATCAAATGGCCTGCAGCGTGTTCAAAATGGTCTATAGAATCGACCAAATGGCCTGTAGTATCGACCAAATTGCCTGCAGTATCGATCAAATGGCTTATAATATCGTTCAAATAACCTGTAGAATCGTACTTTATATATGTTTTTCTACCATTTAATTTCACCTTCAAACATAGTGGAATTAAATGGTAGAAAATCATATATAAAGTACGTTCATTCGGCTAAGACCTCCGTTCGAGTATAGATTTTGTAGAATCGACAAAATTGCCCGTTGTATCGACCAAATGACCGGTAGTGTCGATCTAATGGTCCGTAGTATCAAATGGCCTATAATATCGTACAAATAGCCTTTAGTATCGACCTAATGGCCTGCAGTAATGGCCCGTGGTATCGACCAAATGGCCCGCCGTATCGATCAAATAGACTGTATTATCGAGCAAATGGTCTGTAGTGTCGACAAAATAGCCTGTATCGACCAAATGGCCTGTAGTATTGCCCAAATGGCCTGTATCGGCCAAATGGTCTGTGCGACCAAATTCGACAAAATAACGTTCCACTAAACGTCATTCGGCCAAATTGCCTGTTATATTTAGTGGATTTCAGTGGATGAAGTATATTTAGTGGATTTCAGTGGATGGAGTATTTTCTCGTCTCGTTCATTATGATTGCTTCCAAAGCAACTCAGTCATAGAATCGATAGGTATCTTTTTCCTATGCATTCGTACAGAGGCTAACCGAAGATGATCTTCCCACCGACCATCATGAGCTGTGACTTAACGATTGTTGCTAATAGGCCGCCAAACACCAGGCCATAAACAAATCACAATTATTCTTGTCTGGCGCAGTTGTTCTCAGAGATGATTGATTCATTGCTCAAACTGGTGAGATGCTACGTCGCAAAACTTTCATGCCTAGTTGATGTCAAGCAGAAACGTGAAGAAAATGACCCTTATATAATAAAAATTTACAAGCCATCATGATCAGAGCATTTCCCATTCTGTATGATATATTGCCCATTATCTGGTATTTTGACAGGCTCAGACCCCATCCCAATAATTTTTCCCCTAGAACAACAGCTCCTCTAATAAATAGACTTACCAGTTATAACCGACAACCGCGGCTACCAGCGAGAAAATTTATATCCAAAATCTCAGCCCATGTCGCACGTTTTCGCATAACAAATCGCCTCGTTTTCGACACTCCTGCCAAATATCGCACGAAAGAGCCGACCTCGATCTAATCTGTTGTTAATGATTTTAATGACCACTATAAATATTATTCCGGCGGACCCCATCCAACCATTCGTTGTGCAGGGATTTGCATAAAAAACGAAAAAAAAAAATCGAAATGAGAATATATGTTGCATCTTCAAGGGAACCTCCTTAGTACGGTTCTCGAGTATGGTTCCTGAATGCTCCCGAAGCTCCGAATCGTCCACCATCGTTCAAGTTTGCGATTTCAACATTGTAGATGAGAAGATCCAACCGTTGCTGCACTAATGGCAGCAGCGTTGATCACTTAGAGGATTTATTTGTTCCGATTCATATTGCACTGCCTGGTTCGTGCATTTGTTTGTTGTCTCCTCGAATGTTTGTCTGCGATCAGAAGTCCCGCGGATTGTTCGAACAAGCCGCAGTCAGCGACGCACGGTGACGCTAGGGGGTGCGTGCGTGTCCAACGGCTTCTGCGCCACTGTCCCCGTTTCGGGGCGGCTGTGGGTCTCCCGAACAAGATTGTAAACAAGCGATAGGAAAGTATTTTAGAAATGTGTGCACTTTGTCTGGGCCGCGCGCATGCCTCACAACAGCGCTATTCGGCCACCAGTCAGCACTGTGGGAACGATGCATTTTGGTTTGAGTTCGTTCAAGTTGATTTTGTTTACAGAATATATAACTTTTAATAAATGTCAATGAGTTCAATCATTCATCTGCGGGCTTGCAAAGCTGATTGAAAAAAATAGACACTGTATGGCTTTACAATTTAATTTGGCAAACATACACAAAATTTCGGTCAATATTCTATAATCTCATAAGTATAAAAATTAAATTGTTGATAATTAATCATAATTACTGAAAACTGAAGGCAAATATTTCACAGTGTCATCACGCTCTAGGGCGGGCTCAAAAATATCAATAAGCATTTGCATAAATAAGGCTATCTCACGTAAATCTAGCATTCGTGTATCTGACACCCTACGGTTTGTGAAAGTCGTTCATAATATTTCAGCCCAACGTAGCCCTTAGAAGCCTCTATACTATCCAACGTCCGAATACAGCAAAGATAACTGTACCATTGAATTCGATTCGATTAACTATATTTATACAGTCACGCACGACATAACCTAGAAATGCCTACCCAGCCACGAATGTCTCGAGATCTCTGCATCTTTTGTCTATTCGTTTTTCATCTCGTGCCATTGTATCACGCACAGGAATGCAATCGTACCAGACAGTACGTCAGCTCAGGGAAGATTTTTTTTTCGGTTGAATTGCACCTTGATGCAACAACAAATAAGAAGTAGTATTGAAATTCGCGTGCTAGGTCTAGATATCCGACTCGAGCGAAAACTCCCCGGCTAGAAAGTTGTTTTCATAATTCTCTATTCAATATTGGAACTTGGATTTAGAAATAAGATTCATATTTAAATTGGATAATCTACTGTTTCAAGGCATATTTAGTGTAAAAAGAGAAATACACTGATAGGAGAACTACTTGCTTTAAGTGCATTTTTGGAGGCGACATATTCCGCGCCCAAATCGATGCAGAGTAGTGCATTTTAGATACTTACGCGATGAAGGAAATGTATTTCGAAGGTGTTTAAATGTTTTCAACGTCGGTTGATATTGTGTGCACCGTGTGCTCAGCTGGTGCAACCCGGTAGGAAATTCCTTCTTTATTTTCTATATACTAGTTTCCATGAATAGATGCGAACAATTACTTACCTGAAAAGAAAAAGGATAAATATATTCTTAGTGATGTTGGAAATTAAAATGTACTTTAAGCTTTGGATCGGATAAGTGTAAAAATAATGTACTATCATACATTTCTCCTTAGTTGAGGTAATCAGGAAAAAACTACCTTTGTCACCACTAAGGAATCTTTGTGTGTAAACAGCACAAAACCTGTAACTAAATTAGTTATGGAATTTGCGTTTCGACTTCGTCTCATCAGAATCCGACACTAACTTAGTGACATGACTGTGCTAGCGCCGGATTGACGATAGTTCCAAAAAACGAGTGTTTATTTGTGTTTCTCAGCAAACCTCTTGTCATGCGTGATGTCCCACAACAAGAGAAGTCCACTTACTAAGTTAGTGTCGGATTCTGATGAGACCAATCAAAACTATTCCATAACTAGTTTAAACACAATGTTTAGACGTCTTTCCGAAGCTTTTCTTCTAATTAAGTTGAATCATCTGTAAAAAAACATTCAAAGCCTGGATAGCTCATAGCCACACTATATTAAATCCTCCCAGCTATAAAAATTCATTTTATCCAAACCTGACAGCACAGCCGGAAAAGTACATAGCATAGCTTTTATTTTTTCTGTTTGGCGTAGAGAGTATGTGACTTCAAAGCTACCAACGCACAGTGCAGTATTTGACTGAAAAAGCTGGCCGAAAGTCTAATTTTCAAAAACCGTTATCAAGGACATTATATTATATCATGATATTCCCTAGTAATTTCTGCATTAGATGGCAACCACGTTGCGTGTATTTACTAAAGTTTGGCAACGCCGTTAACTGTCAAAGGTAGGGGTTTTTAATACCCCAGGCTGACTAAAAGTTGCGCGTGGAAGCAAAATCTTCCAAATATTATTTATTCGAACTTTTTCGACTCAAATATCCTATGTTTTGAACAAACCAAGGTCATGGTCATATTTTGGTGTAGATGGATCCATATACTCGAAAAAATATTAATCTTATTAAACTTAAATACAAAGAAAAAAAATCCGCTATTTTCTTACTTCTCAAAATTGAAAAAGTTCATGTTCCCAATCCGTCCCAGTGAAAACTCTTGTTTTTCTGATTAAGTTTAACCCGAATACTACTAGATCGGCGAAAAAAAAACTTGCACATAATTGCTCCATTTTGAATGCGAGATATTTGAAAAATTTGCCATTTTTGACATTTTTCCTCATTTTAATACATTGTCCGTGCGCAGTTCAAACATTTACAAGGATATTTTTTTCGAAATAATGTGTAATTCTTGGCAAGATGTAGTTTTAGTTAGCTGGGAAACGAAATGATGGTTTTATTGAATCAGAGCGCATCAAAGTGCTTCGGCATCAGCTGATACATTCCAAAACACAGTTCAAGCAACATATGTAGTTCAATTCTGCACGAAAACAAATCGATTCGAAGCACTTTGAAGCGCTCTGGGTCAATAAAACCATCATTTTGTTTCCCAGCTAACTAAACCTTAATCTTGCCCAGAATTACTCATTATTTCGAAAAGAAGTATCCTTGTAAAAGTTTGAACTTAGCACGGACAATGTAATAAAACGAGGAAAAATGTCAAAAATATTTAATTTTTTAAATAGCTCACATTCAAAAAGGAGCAATTATGCGCAAGTTTCTTTTCGCCGATCTACTAGTATTTGGGTTAAACTTAATCAGGGCACAAGAGTTTTCACTGGGACGGATTGGGAACATGAACTTTTTCAATTTTGAGAAGTAAGAAAATGGCGGATTTTTTTTCTTTGTATTTAAGTTTAATAAGACTAATATTTTTTCGAGTATATGGATCCATCTACACCAAAATATGACCATGACCTTGGTTTATTAAAAATATAGCATATTTGAGTCGAAACAATTCAAATCACTAATGTTTGGAAAATTTTGTTTCCACGCGCAGATTTAAATCAGCCTAGAGTATTAAAAAACCCCTACCTTGGACAGTGAACAGCGTTGCCAAACTTTAGTAAATACACGCAACGTGGTTGCCATCTAATGCAGAAATTACTAGGGAATATCATGATATAATATAATGTCCTTGATAATGGTTTTTGAAAATATGACTTTCGGCCAGCTTTTTCGGTCAAATACTCCTCTGTGCAACGTCGAGCGCGAATGTTCTCACCGGAAACGTTGGGGAAAGCGCTGGTAGTGTTCTCTTGTTGGTGTATTCGGAACTAATGAAACGTTTGTTTCAAATCTCCACAAACTACTACCGAACGCCCCCGAAAACCGAAGAGCACCGCTGCGAGGAGAACTAGTAGACCCGGAACCTTCCGATGAGCATGGCGTTCAGTGACACGCCTCAGACTGGTAAATGCCACATCTTTCCTGGGTCGGCCGACTGCAGTTCTCAGGGCGTAACTTCGTGGATGTAGTTGCTCTCCAGGTACTTTCCAATTGGACGTTTCAAGCTTATTTTCTATAGATTTATTTGACACGGCTTAATGCGTTAACACAACCGAAGATTGTTTAAGTTTTTACAATAAGTAAAAATTAAAATAAAATCTAAGAATGTCTGTCTGCTAGATCTTGTTGACGCAGTTTGCTGCTGCCTGTTGAGATCCTTTTTGTTGGCGGTGAACCATTAGCTTCCGTCGCAGTTTGGGGGTCTTTCAGTCTGCGTTTTCTCGCGTTATCGTTCACGTCCATGTCATCATCGGTGCTGCTTTCCTGCTATTCACTGCCAGAGGTTCTTGATTGTTTCTTGTTCTTACGGGTCGCTGTTATTTTTTGCTACTTACTACTTTGATAGACTGTTGCATGCTTTGTCGTAGATCTGGGTCCTTATTCATTCTCCTCTCGAAACAATCCAAGCGGTGCATGGCCATGCGAAACTTTTTGCGAATTTCCACTGCATCATGACGCCACAACCGTCCCGTCTCGAATGCTTTTGCAATCGTCTTGGTTGTTCATTCTGGGATTTAACAAGCGCGCTTATCTTCTTCCGATTAAAGGCCTTTGTCTGCCGAGAGACTCATATTTTCGATTGTTAAATGAGGCTTAACTAGATCGTGTAGCTCCTGATCAGATATACATCTGCATTGGCATTCATAAATAGGTAGGGTACAGTTCGCTGAACTAGCTTTATCTTCTTCTTCTACATGTTCTAGTTATTTTCCGTTGGCGTATTTCCGCTACGAGGCCAAACACCGATCTCAGAGAGGTGACTCCACTATCTAGACTAGATATCGACCCATCAACTCATGGACCGGCGATCAATGGCTTTACTTCCCTTCCGAAGTAAGGCGTGACCAATTTTTTTAGACCTCAGAAAAGTCTCAACGACCTCGGCTAGGATTGAGCCTACACTAACTGGAGTGAGTGATGGCCACGCATACCACTCAACTACCGGCGCCGTCGACTTGCTTCGTTCGCAGTATTCCCGAAGATTAAACAGCCCAGGCGCGTCTTGGTGGCCAGAGGATCGCCTAGTTGACCCAAGTAACAAATGAAGTTCTATAGCATGCTACAAGTGCAATCTAAGTAATGTAATAAAATCTTAATTGTTACTTGGGGACCCTCGCGTTCTTTCCATATTTCCATTAAACCAGCATAATTCGATGCAACCAACAAACTGTCACGTATCTGGCTACCGAGAAACCTCGTAGATGCGCGCACTCACGTGTCAGTTCCATTTTTTTTATTAGGGGAAACTTTGCCACTGCGACCACTATTCAGGTTATCTTTTGTGGCTGCCTCTGTTTGCTCTACATGTTACAAATTGCCCGAATCCGATGTAGTTGGAAGCGAGTTGTTTGTTAGTCCACATGTGTCGTGCCAACCGGGTAGTACATTTTAATGTAGCTAAGGATCCGTTTAGGACAGCTATGCCATACCTCGTGAGGCCTCATAAGATGCCTTCCAAAGTGTCACTCCTTTCGAAGAAATAGTACTGCACAAGGGCAGAGAATATGTTCCGAGCTCTCGGGCTCGTAGTTACAGAATCAACAAATGACATCTTGTTTTTTGCCAATTTTTTCAGATGATGATACTACAATTTTTACTGATGATCTTTTCGTGGCTCTCGTTGTATCTGAATGCATGAATTTCTAAGCTTGTCGAGCGCCTTCTAGGGTACGCCAGTCGTTTAGTAGTTGGTCTCTTATCCAAGCCGAAAGTTCTAGTTTGATGACACAGGATATACCTAGAAATGGTCCTAGTCCAACAAACATGTTTGATGAACCACGCCTGGCTAATTCGTCGGCCACTTCGTTACTATCGATTCCTTGGTGACCAGGTACCCAGAATATCATTACTTTATTCCGAGTTGCCATTTGTTGTAAAGATGTAATGCACTCCCAAACCAGTTTGGACTCACATTTCGACGACCTTGCCACTTGGCTGTCCGGGAAGATTGCGATTTTTGCACGTCTGTAGTTTCGTTCCGTGTATATTGCATATACATCTGCCTGGAAATTGTAGGCCTCTTTCCCATTGATATCGTTTCTTTAATTCTTGATCCGTAGACTCCCGAGCCAGTCAGCTCACCCGCTTTAGAACCATACGTATAGAATGATTTTGTTCCTTGAGGTAGTATGGGACTCCCTTCAACCCACGATCCACTATGTGGACCTCATATGAGATATCGAAGTTCTATACAGTTCAACGTCAGTTTCGCAAGGTTCAGTCTAGCTATTGTCCTCGTGCCACTTAAACGAAACCGTCCGTTCTTTCCCAAACCGGAAACATCTACGCAAATACTCCGTGAATTAGGCTCCAAACGAGTCACGTTTCTGGCCCAGGCTAAACACAGGGGGCTGTTTCTCCGGCTTCAATACCCAAACTCGCCGCAATAGACTGCTCAATTGTCATCGCTGATCCGTCATCCAGGAACGCGAAATTTTGTACCGATCTACCTTTCCGGAAGTTTTACTGGAAGAATGCAAAACAACGTAAGCCTAAAGCTCTTTACCACATTGTATAAGGAACTCTAGTACCGTATACTGGGGTGACATTGATCACTTTTCGAAATAATCATTTTATTTTTATAGGCGCAACACTTTTTTTTCCAAGTTTAATATTTTTAAAGCATGTACTGATGTATGAAGAACAAAATGGAATGGTTTTATCTGAAATTGTCCGCTTAATACTATTTTTTCAAAAATGATTTCAAATTAAAGTCCGTTTTCGTATTCCGGGGTGACTTTGATAACCTGCATGTTCATCCACATAAAGTTCTGGATGTCAATGTTTTTCATTCAAATGTTTCTTTAAGCTAATACTGAAAAGATACTCATTGTAAAATAACTGTTAATTAATAGCATAGCAAAAAAATAAAATAAATTGCAGTTTTTTGTAGGTTTTGTATCCAAAAATAGAACAATGCTCACAAAAAGTACATCAAATCAGTATAATAACTATATAATAAAACTTATTTCATATTTAAATGATTCAGTAGACTATTCTGGCTAAATAAGTAATATCCGATAAAAGTTTCAAGAGATCAAAATCACCCAGATGATCAAAGTTACCTCGGTTTACGGTGTGTTAGTAAATTCCAGTCGCCCATACACAGTTTCGTCTATTTAAGGACAGCCGAAAACTCGAAATCGTAATTGAGTTGCTGCTGGGCAATTTCAAATACATGAGATTTCGTAGTCGGGTTCACAAAGATCACAAGAGAATGACTCAGCGAGCTGAATAGTAGCCTTGTGAAAAAGGAGATGGCAGTGGCCGGTTAAAGGCCTAATCAGCATGCCATAATGTTGTTTCGAAAAGTGTAAGAGGTTTTTCGAAATCACTGGTCACGGTTGTTCCAAAAAAGATTTTGTTTGAGGACAAGATTGTAGATTGTGCTAATAGTTGAAGTGCTTGGTTGAAGCCCAAGACCGCATTTTTTCCTTTATCCAGTTTCTGGAAATTAGCAAAGCAGGCTCAGGACCATCAAAATCAATCTCTGCGCTTGCTTTGGCCAATTTCTCGTCCCATTCATTACCAGTAATACCGGAATGTCCGGGCAGCCACCGAAGCTTGATAATATTGTCAATGCTAAGCTCTTTTATTTGAATTCGGCATACAACCACTAGCATGAATCGTGATTTTTCGAGTTAAGAGGCTTGGTTATAGCCTGTCTATCGGAGCAGAAGTTTATAGCAGGCCGATTGTAACCGTCACATAATCGCGAAGATTGCTGCTTGGAATACGGTTTAGTATCTACCTAGCGAGTGAGACTGTACAAATTTCATTCCAAAACAGTAGATACCAACATCAGCGCGTGATGGCAGTCAATACAATTTTACCTGTACTTTTTTGTCCTGTTTACTATGCGTGTGTACCAAAATAGGTACTAATATACCAATAACAATCATGCTTACGTAGGTGAATCCTGACTGTACTCAGAGAGTGCACATTATCACAGGTAAATACTGTACGTACTCATCACAGGTCATGTCTCGCGTATAAAATCTCTAGTAAGCCACAGTGTTTCTCATACCATATTTTACCATCGAAGTGAAAAGTTATATCGTACTAAGTTCTGCAGCGAAAAGTGAAAATGAATACTTTAAATAAAAATTATAACAATAAAAGGATGACAACTCCAAAACAAGTGCACCTTCGACGTCGTCTACAAAATCGTGCCTGTGGTAAAAAACAAGCTGGATACCACGACGAGGGGCTAAAATATGGTGAACCTAACATCGCAAATATACATCATCGGTATCCCAGTAAAAACGATAGAATGTCCCGCTCCTCATCTCCAGTGTCGGATCACTGCCGACACTGCGAACATGACCACCTACGAAAGTGCTGCATGAATCGAGGTGATTCCGTCGTGGATTCAATTGGATACTCGGAGTGGGTGAATGAACTCGGATGCAGCAATGATCGTACCAGACACGATCGATGTGTTCCCACAGGTGTGGGACCGCTTTATCACGGAACGAAGAAACACAATGCCGTACCACCAAAGAATACAAAATCGCAACGTGAGCATCGGACTTCGTATAAGTGTAGCAATACTGATGCATTGTTTTACTCGCATCCAATGCCGCCGTCCGTGTTTGTGCCGACCATGAACTATCATCCTCAGTTTGTACCTCAGTTCTACCAGATACCAGCATACAGCTACTACCCGCTGTTCTGCGTGCAACATCAATGTCCAGTGCAAACCACGTACGTTCCATGCTTTCCACAGTTTATCGATATGAACACTGTAGCGCACCCGGTAAAACAGTTCATGCAACAGTTTAGACGACGGCACCAATGCAACAACCATTGAATATCAAAGTGGTTTCGAATTTGTAACATATGAAAATTGTTACTTTAAGTAAGTGTATTATTACAAGTTTATATATTTACTGATAATGCGATAATAAATTTATACACAAATAAAAAACGAATTTATTGGAGATATTCTTACCAAATACTGATCCGAGTAGCGCTATTTTTGAGATTAATTTCCTTTTGGGTTATCTAACAATGTGATTTCTAATAACTCCCTCCTCGTATATAACATCGAATGAGAACTGATGTTTTTCAACCGGGAGTGAATGCATTCCCAGGGGTACGGAAGATGGTGAATTGTGCCGGGCTAATTTCAGATTGTTATCCTAATATTTCCATCGAATTATTGTCTCTCTTCGATGGAATATCACGAAATACCAAATTACAATAATATAACTCCAACGTACTTGACTTGATCTGTAGCTCAGAATCAAACAACAGCAAGGGACAAACCCCGGTTGTTATTCGCTTCGTTATTCGTGGAAAGATCCCCTGATATTTTGGTGGGCTCAACTGATAATTTAACTTGTAAATACCACAGCTCTTAATGCTTGTTGAATTAACTCAAAGATTGTTCCGATACAAAGTCCAATAATTAGTATTTGGTAATCAGCAAATGTTGGACATCCAAGCCGCCGGCAACCAAATTATTATATATATTGTCTTCGAATTAATAATTTTCGTACAGACTGAAATACTATATTAACTTAAACCAATTTTCAATTTGAACATTTCTCTACTTAAATTAAAGTCAAAATGATGAAAAACGCTATTGAAGAGCTGACAGCTCTACCAGGTTATTCTGGCCGTACTGCGTGCGATAAGTAGAGCGCCGAAAGAAGTCCATTCTCCGCAGAGACCTACCAGGAACGTTGAAATCCAGCTTAGCGAGAAGCAGAGGGCAGTCAATGTTGTCAGCGAGAAGATCGAACACAAAAAGTCGCTGCAGAAAAACTCTCCTGTTTCGTAGCGTAGGCAGGTTGATAAGAGCACAACGTTGCTCATACGGTGGTAGTTCAAATCGATTTCGCCAGGGAAGCCGTCGAAGGGCATACCGGACGAATCTCTTTTGAACCCGTTCTATGCGATTAATGTGTACGGTGTGATACGGGGCCCAAACGATAACTCCATACTCTAGAATGCTGCGTACCAGACTGATGTACAATGCCTTCAGGCAGTAGACGTCGTTGAAATCTTGGGTGTTTCGTTTAATGAGTCCTAGTACTGCATAGGCTTTAGCAGTTGCTGCATTGAAGTGTTCGATGAAACGTAGCTTACGGTCAAGTATAATACGAAGGTCCTTGATTGATGAAACTCGTTTTACTGGGGCAGCGATCACTGCATACTCAAACGTAATTGGCGAGCGTATTCGTGTGAATTTCTGAATGTTTACAGTCATTCCGTTTCTATCACACCAACTCATGATCCTATCTATGTCCATCTGAAGTGCACAACAATCTACTAGAGTTGTTATGATGCGATAAATTTTCAGATCATCTGCGTACATCACCTTACACGATGTCAATTCGCTGCAAATGTCATTCACAAAGAGCACGAAGAGAAGAGGTCCAAGGTGACTTCCCTTGAGGATTATCCCTTGAGGTACACCCGATGTGATGTCAAATGGGTCTGAAAATACAGTTCCAAGTCGCACAGATGCACTGCAGTTTGTAAGGTACGAGAAGATCCAATTGGTCAGCCAGTCCGGAAATCCTATTCGCCTCAACTTTTCAACAACTAGCTGATGAGGAAGGCGATCGAAGGCTTTGGAGAAATCAACATACAATGCATCAATTTGTTGTCGTTTCTCTAATTTATCAATCAGTGTGGACACATAGCTCATTAAGTTCGTCGTTGTTGAGCGCTTTCTAACAAACCCATCCTGATCTGTAGTGATGATGTGTTTTACTGCAGGGTAGAGAATATCTAACAGCATACTTTCAAAAACTTTTGGGAGGCAGCTCAGGATTGAAATTCCCCTGTAATTTATGACGTCATGGACGTTACCAGCTTTATGAATTGGTGTTATTAAAGCCTCCTTCCACTTGGCGGGAAAAATACTTTCACCGAGAGAGCGATTGAAAAGCATGGATATCGGTAGAGCTAACGATGAAGAGCATTCCTTGACGAAACATGGTTGTATTCCGTCCGATCCTGGTCCCTTTGAACCGTCAACACCACGTAGATTGGTGTACACTTCGCGTTCGGTGAAAGATGTTACAGGCAAATTCAAGGAGAACATCGGCAGACTACTCAGGTACGATTTAGATAAAGGTAGTGGGTTATTACTTAGCACACTTTGAAAGAAAGACGAGAAAAACAACATTATGGCAAAAGTTCCATAACAAAGGTGGCAGAACGACACCCTGTGGACAACCGCAAATACTTAATTTCCGTATATCTACCTTTCTCAGTGACGAGCAAAGAATGCGGTTACTAAGCATTGCGTTTATCCAACCGAGATACAGGAACCCCATGAACGAGCGTCGCTTCTAGAATGGTCTGGAAGGACAAAAGAGATTATAGAGACTATCCATAAAGACGTAGCATTTTTGAGTGATTTTTAACACCCCCCCCCTCTCTCCCCTATCGTAGCTTTTCGCCACAAACCTCTAAATACTCCCCTGATAATTACGTAGCTTGACGGTAGCCCTACCCCACCTCTTGTCACCGTAAAAAATAAAAAAACGATGTCAGTTAGATGAAACTGGTAAGATTTTCGTGACATCCCTATTCCCTTTAAAAAGCTACGTAGCATGACATGACCCCTTATCGTCACACATCATCACAAAATACAAAACTCCCCCTCCCCCATATAATGCTACGTCATTTATGGATGGTCCCTAACTACTAGAGGGAGCAAAGCGCTACTGTCTTCATGAATTCACGAACTGAAACATGTGGTCTCGCTCTAGCATGTTGTATCCCATTACTTTGGCATGTGTATACCCGGGGCAAGACGTGTCAAACAAATGTGCCTAGCATATGTAAGAGCGAGATGATAAATTATCAGTGTTAACAGTGATATGCGACCTCTAGTAGCTATAATCTCTTTTGGAAGAACTTATTGCCAAAAGCACCTTTAATATCTAGGAATCCATCCAAGCTAGATTGCTTGAGCGAAAACGCCTTCTCAATGTTGTAAAAAATATCGTGAAACAGAGTGATCGTGGATTTCCACATTGATATGCATACTGTATTTTCAACTAATCTAACATTCTTGATGTGATGATCTATTATCCGTTCTAAAACTTTTAGACGAAAAGAACTTAAACTGATTGGCCTAAAACTCTGGCCCAATGGAATCTAAATTTGTTTATCATACATCGTCGCTGTTGTGCTATCTTATAACAAACGCCATTTTGGAGTACTGAGTTAGATATGCCATATTACTTGTCTAAAAAATCTCTACAAAGTGGCGTTTACAGAATTTTGACATTCTACTTGGTTACTGAGATATAGCGAGAAACGTGCTGAGAAATTTTTAATTTTTTGCTTCAAATGACTGTGCCTGGGGATTGGCTCTAATTATCTTTATGTATGAGATGTTTTTATATGTAAAACTATCTGATAAACACAATGGAATAATTATTTTCGAAACAAAAATGCACGAACTGTGAGAAAAATGCAATTTAAGTTTTAAACTGGAAATATAGCATATTTGGCAACACTGTAACCAAAAATAGCTATTTTTCTAGATTCCCTGACTCATTTCCTTCAAAATGCATCTCACCGATTGTTTATAGACCAAATGAAGCCAAAGATATGAATAAAAGTTAATAATTGATGATTTTTTTCTATGGAAAATTTTCCATGCACGATTATGACATGCCATACAAATTTTGTCATCAATACACACCTATGACACGTGTTAGACCGACTTTTGTTTACATTTTTATAGAAAACTCGCAATGTAGTTATTTGAGAGATTAATGCAGAATAGCATCATTTGTCTTCTTTCAATTGTTTATACCATTTATAAGTTTCAAGATATTCAATCTCAAACTTTAAAAATCGTGTTTCTCGAAATGTACAAAATGACGCTTGTCATAAGATAGCACAACAGCGACGACATATCCAAAAATTTTACAACTCCCATCCATAAAACTCAATGGCATGGTGCTTTAATTTATGGGACTTATATGCATTTATACGCAGTTAACAAAATACTTAACAATACACTAAACATACAGAACGAGTACAGTGGAACATAACCTCTTCCAGAGCTTGTACGTGAACAAAAATCTCGCTAATTGCAAAAACATCATAAAAATGCGCTCCGCATTAGCAATAACAACAATTCCAACCGTGGGACATCCCACGTGCTACCGATAGTCTTTTCTCCTAGCAAACTCCCCGTCCCATTCTATCGTCACCTAATTAGTGTAAAATTTCACAAACCATTTGGCACATCCCCGCTCGAACAACACAGTACGCTCCACATGACAAGAACGACTATCAACGCCTACTCGAGTGCGAAAAATGTGCCCGTTTTGCACCGCTCGCAGTGATCCATCACCACATGTGCGTCCGTCCATCGTGTCTCTGTACGACGATGGCAATGAAGATGACAATGATGATGACTTTCTTCTCCTGACGGATATATGTTACGTGTACGTATTTGTACAGATACCTACATATTACCAGAGTCAAACGGTGCAACCGTCTGTACTTTAATTGCAGCTAACTAAATCGGAATCGCAGTTGGTGCGTCGTGATCGCTCAGAGGCCGGGTCTAAATCCGTTGAATCGAGTCAATAGCGATGGCTGGCGAAACGCGCTTCTTTAATGGGTTGCAGATTAAAAGTGGAAATGTTTTGACTAATATTTTAATAGGTTGGTGAAACGAACAGTGACGAACTCTTCATTGGATTGAATAAACAAAGCAAGTGGGATGGGTAAAGTTGGTTCACATACTACCGAGAAAACGGCACTATATCAAGTCCTAGCAGATGGCATTTCCACTTGCCCGATTTGTGGGAGGTGCAAGAGGCATATAAGTGTGAAAAGTAAAGACTTGAATAATGTCCCCGGCAGATGTGGACGGAGTAAACCGGGATCTCTTCTTTCAACGAGCTGCTGCTAAACGATTTATTATTGTGCTAATTTTTCCAGGGTGGTGCGCCGTCAGTCCTGAGATGATTTAAATTGTTGTGGCAATTAATCTTTTCACTCATGAAATGATTGGAAATAACGGATGAACTTTCTTTCGTAGATGCAGTTTCCCGTGAAATTGATAGCGAGCTCCGTATACCATCCACAACATAGTAAAAGATTTTATGGTGTAAACCAGAAACATCGATATCTACAAAGCCAGGCGTTTTCTTTAGTCTACGATCGTTTTTGATGATAGGATAAATTATATTAAGTGGGACTGAATCAAGATTAGGACTATTTGAAAAATATGCGACAAATGAAGTATTGCGCCCAAAATACAATATACTGCAAAATTTTACATATTTTAATCAATCTCCCATTGTTACATATAGCTACAAATATTTCTAAAGCATCAAATTTTCCGAAACAAAATTATTTATTTTTGTCATACATTATGTCGTTTCAAATAAGCATTGTTGAACAAGCTTGCTTGTGATAAAACTCCCGAAAATTGGTGTTTCATATATTTCAATGCAAGCAAACACCTGTATCTTTTCATTTAAATCGATTGGAAATACGGAATATGGAAAATAAGACCTTTTCCAATCTGCTATTGTTAGTAGGGTTGTTGTACCGGTAGTACCGGTATCGAAAATCTCGAGAATACCGTCACTCTATTTTGGTACCGACATACTGGTACTGAATAGATATAAGTACCGATATTTTTAGTATTTGTATTATGCAATGTAATTGTAATTGCAACTTGTTTATTGAGGACTTTAACCAGATGGTCATTCGCCCGTGTATTATGCAAAGTTTGTGACAAGGAATATAATTAACTTAACCTTGTAGCTTCAAGACAGATACCGTCAAATTGTCATGCCTTATCAAATGAACGAATTGAATAAATAAAGAACCCGAGCAACACCGTTTGTTGCCTAGCAGTTTATGCAACATAATTCGTGTGTAAGTGAACATAAACCGTTATTCAACTGATTTTGCAACCAAAAAAGCGCACCAGTTAAAGTTTATGGTTATGCAACAATCCGCGGCCATTACATGTTACAAGTGTTGCTTGGGTATCCTTTCAGCACATATGAGACCTGTTTCAAAACATCGGACAGCAAGGTGACATTAGGGGATGAACGAATAAAACTCATAACTAAGTACGTTAGAGGAAATTTCAACTATTTACTTGAAAATAATGGCGACGATCTTTTCTTAAAGTTGTGTATATAGAACTAGCATAAATAAAATTACAATTGATTTTCGAAATCTCCCATAACCGATATTCAGATTATTTGCTGTATGTCGGAATAAAAAGTTTGTGGCCCAAGTCACACACCTGTATTTATTTAGCTGTTTAATATCGATCTACAAACGAACGAACGCCGACTTAGTACCTATCCTCGATCCGAATAGGGCGCGTAGGGATCTGACCTAAGCTTGTAATCAGCGATGTTTGGTTATTTGTAATCTGCATTCAAAAGCCAGGTAAGAAGGACTATATTTCGTCATCTGGATTATTATAACAAGAACTGTTGGAAATGCATAGGCAACACTTTCTCCAGCCTCGGCTAAACATATAGAGGTTATCAGTACCACATCTTTAGTAACTGTTCCATCCAGCGTTTGGTTTCATACAAGTTTATTTAGCACTTTTTAATTCTGTGGCAAACCAAAAAATCGGTGGGAATTGGTTGCCTGTGTTAGTAATAGCTATAACAGAAGAATTTTTGCTGTTGCTCTGGACCAGATTAGAAGGTGATGCATATTGAAGCTTACAATAAAAGTATACTTTGAACAATTTATTTCGGTATTTAACCAATACTACTGTTATTGAAAGCTTCAATGCCAAAGAACCGGTTCTCGCCAAAAAGGGTTGGCACTAAGAACTAAATATGTTAGCCAGTGCTACTCTTTTACAGCTTGACCAATTTATTTGAAAAAACTTCTGTTCTATGTGCTAATTCGCGCAGGTCCGATATTCGTTTTAAGTAGATCTAGGTACCGTTCTGTTAGTAAACAAGTTTACTAACTCAGCTCATCAATCAATGTGGAAATGTATCTCAGCCATATAGAAATATATACAAATATGTGGTTTTAGAGTGTGCCCCTCGTGTATCACAAAAATCAGCTCACATTCAGGGCCGTATATTGCAATGTCCCTTATGGAAGACTTCAGGCTTAGAGGTTACGCTATGCGTCGTATCGAAACTTTTCGAATAATTTGTGATGGAGACGGTATTCATTCACTGCAAGCAATATATCTCAGAGGACCAACATGAATTTATGCCTAGCCGATCGGCTACGATGAATTTACTGTCGTTCACTTCGTTCATTTCTGAAGGGTTTGAGGCTTGAAAACCGATGCTATCTACCTCGATCTGTCCACTGCTTTTGATAGGATCAATCACGATATCGCCATCGCAAAATTAGAAAAACTTGGATTCAATAGATCACTCCTACGTTGGTTTCAGTCATATCTTGTAGGCCGTCAAATCAGCGTGATTATAGGCAACGACCACTCTGAAATGTTTGCAGCTAAGTCTTGCATTTCACAGGGAAGTCGCCTCGGACCACTCATCTTTCTACTTTACTTCAACGATGTGAATTACGTCGTCGATGGCGTCGAGACACCGCATCAAGACTGGCACACACACACATCCTGCAGAAATAATTCGATATCTTAAGCAAGAAGTGTATCGATAACTGAATGATCCAATATCTTGCAAAATGCTCTGTAATCACCTTCTCGAAGAAAAGAGAATCAATAATTTGGACTACAATCTCTCCGGACTGTTTGTTCCGCGTGAATATTCCGTGAAGGATCTTAGAGTGATGTTTGATTCTAAACTCACTTTCAAGCAACACGTCTCATATGCTATTGGCCTGAAATAACGAAATCTGCGATTCACCTTCCGTGCTGCCAAATCTTACACGAATATATTATTATTATGCAGCATTTTAAATAGTTTAAATAGAATATTTTTTTAATTATATTAAAGTAGAGAAATTTCGTCTAAGATACCATAGACATCAGACCTCATTTTTTAGGTGAAGATGTTGTTTTTTGTAAATGTGACCTAAAAATCAGTATTTCGAATTTTCCAGGTCAAAAATCTTAATTGATTAATTTAGTACGTTCTACAAACTTGCAAGTATCACTAAAACATAACTTTTTGTTGATGGAACTAATAACGTAAAAACAAACGAAACTATTTTTCATATAACTTGCATTAATTTTATCAAAGATTTCTGTTTTTATGAGAACTTTCGAGCAGGTCTTCAGCAAAGTTGTCAAATATTGTATTTGAAACAATGTTGTTGAAAATACCATATGCATACTTAAGATTTATTTTTTGAACCGAAATCTGTCAAAGAACAACTTCAAAATTTATATTTTTTCGACTTTTCCATATTGTAACTGTAATTGACTGAATGTGTTCTTCATGCTTATAAGTGCGCGTAAAATTGGCAATAACTTTCGCTAGTTTCTTAATTTAACGTGTTTCGCGTCATGCAGCTCAAACATGTTCGTTATTTATTCTTTCATCCACTTTACATTTGAGAACAACAGCAATTATTGTGAATTAATCTGAATGGGGCTGAGTCTCGGTCTTCTAGTGCCTTTTGCGAAGTCTTAATTTTGCCCCCTTTTGGTATTTACACCGGCTTTCTTTTTCAGACCAACTCTCGAACAATAATTAAGAGTATATCAGTAAATCACACACTTATTCTGTCTTATTTTATTAATTATCTTCTATTATTTTATAAAGCAGATTATGATTCCTACTGGTCATATTAGCAGAACCAAGTAAAGATTTAACCGTCATACATCAACACTCGAATATACCATTTAAAATATAGAACAAGGTCCCCTGTAAAAATGCAGGCCGGTATATTTTTATCTCCATTGCCATTAATTAAGTTACCATTATTAATCAAGATCTTCGATTATTGTCGAATTCACCAACACGAAATTTGTTGGAACAAAGAAGTCATATTTCACGCTTCACATCATACATGACCATGCAAAAGTGTGAGCAACTCGCGGAACTATTTTTCATTATTCATTGTATAGCAAAGACATGTCCGTATCCGTCAGACATGTGAAAGAGCAAACAAATGACACTCATTTGTATTTGACACATCTATTTTCTAATGGCCCGGCATTCTAACGTTGGGATAGGACACAAAAGAATTGAACACCGACCGGTTTAGCTATAGGTGCTGCCGGTTTCCAGTGTAAACACCGTTTTTATCGACTTCCGGTAGACAAACATACACTCAAGCACCATCGGGAGAGGCGGCATTTTTTTACGAAATCCCTATGAAAAATTACCTCCGCTTTCAGTTCCACAAACAAGCTGCTGTTGCCGCCACCGCCGACGCCATCGTCGCCAGCGCGGCTGACTTTGATGGTATAAATTTCTATCATTATGACTTCTCTATTAATCTTGGCCCCTTCATTCGTTCACTGACTATACGGTTTTTGGTTCATTGACCGTGAATTTTACGCACTCTCGCAATCCAGGGTTACATAGCTTTCACACTTTTAAACCATGGTGATAAACCACCCAAGATTTTCGAAATTCTCCTGTGAAAGCAATTTAGATTTGTCAACAACACACTGAACGGCACGTGATTAGAATTTTCATTTGTCACGAAATGGCGCTAGTGGGTGGCTCGGTTCACTGTAAAACGTCTGTTTCAATCATACGTGATCACAACTTTTATTTTCGAATACATGATACACACAGCACAACAATGCCTTTCCTCGAAATTGGAGAGGAAATTTTGGTAACTGGTGAGTTGGTGGTGTAGTGACTAGCGGTCAGTTTCTTGGAACGATGTCTGTCACATTACGAGACAGGGGAAACCCACAATGGTACTGGCATGACGGATGGATCGGTACTAAAACTCCGAAACATGTGACAATGCTACCTTCTCTTCTATTGGAAGGGTGATTTGAAGCATTAAGAAAGATTTATGATGACTTGACGGAGGTCGTTTAAGAAAGTTTGGTTATCTTTATACTATATATATATGTTCTGGTTGGAAAAAAGAGAATAAATAAACAAAATACTCTACTGACGTTTATGTCTTATCTTAATAACGCTTGCCTCAAAACACACTGCATATGCTTCATAGAATGATGTAACTACTACATATTGCCCTTAAAATACAGAACTCCCAGTCCAATAACAATTCTACGGTTTTAGGCGACGCCATCGACAAAAATCTTTCTTTAATCATACTATCATGATATACATGAAACGCGCATAAATACATATACAAAAACGAATATATCTTGTAAATTCATATATAGAAAGTTCTCCAAAGATGTCGCAAATCAGATTCATATTCAGAGACTAGTGTTTTATCATGATATGGCAATTGTGTGGATGGCTAATTTCTCGTTTCACGTGCCAAAAAAAGAATAAAAATTCTCTACAACCATGTGATTAGGGTGTATTAGCCAACTGTCAAAATTTTCCGGACAAACTGTAATTGAAAGAACACAGTACGTAGCAGTTAATGAAAAAGAAATTTGCTCTGTTTTGTTTACAACCAACAACTGTGATTGACAAGTAGCGGTTTGTGCGGAATTTCTACTCAGACTTGTTATAAACACTTCAACACACAATAGGCACGTTCTAAAATCCACCAGCAACTCATCGGCATTTTGATGACTTTTTGTTGCGGGAGAGTAAAGCGACGCGCTGTGACACCAGTGTGCAACATAAACAAAGCTTGATTATGTTGCGCGAGAGAGAGATCATCACATCAGACAGCTCAACAATCCATCGTACGGTGAGGGCCGATGATTTGGTCAACAAACGGCATCGAGAGGAAAGAGACTTTTAAAGTACACATACCAATACACCAGTTATTTGGCATGCGCTAGTATTGAATTGCTGGTGAATAAGTTTCACTTCTGCGTGTCAGTCGAGTGAGCAGTTTAGAAACTGATTGGACTTGCGCCTGTCGTTTTTTTCCTATTTTCGTCCTGGGCAACTTATGCGCATCTTATGTACATTTTAGTTAATAAATTGCTTATCCTAAACACTAGTTGCGCACTCTGAAAATAAGACAATAAACAAAGACCAAGTTCACTATCTCGCTTTTCAATTGCAATCAGAATACTCTTTCTTTATGGACTATACTTTAAATGCATTTTTTTTAGCTTCCTACAGCTAATTATATAGCTATTTGAGAGTTTTTCGTGTTGGGTCTACTGAAAAGGTCTATATGTACTCGTCTCAATGCTTCAGGCATTAATTGAGATGAAACCAAAACTGTTATTAGCATTTATAATTTAAGTTTGATTCGGTGGTAAGTAGTTTCTTCAAAATTGTTCGCGCTTTTGAAAATTCAAAATTTGAATATCTCGTCTTCAGTTCGGTGTTTTCCACACAGCTAAACGGTCAGTTAATTTTTTCAATTGATAGTTCAGCAGCGTGGCTTCAATTTACTGATTTTCAGTAATATATTTCCCGAGTTTCAGCAAAATAAACGTCACTTGTACTGAGATCTTGGTTAGGTCGGCTACAAAAAACTTGGTAAAAAGTTGCGGAAAAAGTGAGAATCGGTAGAACAAAATTAATGGTGTAGCTTCCAATCTGCTTATTTCGTTGACGTTGCAAAATGCCTGTATATTTTTATGAAAATATAAGGTAATGAGCAGATTTTCTCCTTGTTTCTATTATCACCCTACCTGTTAGATCAGAAAAGCACCTAAGCCTAAACAAACAGAATATTTACTGTTGGAAAATAATTCAAACAATAGACGTTCAATATTGCTGATGTATACCAATCACTTAAGGGACCATAGATGTTTTTCTACGTTTTCTGACCCGTCTTAAAAAAATCATCGAACGCGAGAATGTAAAATATATTGAGGTCTCTTGCGTAGTTCAAAACACACTTTAGTGTTTAAATACAATATTTAGCGACATGCAAAAACTGCTTTACTGCCCCTCTTCGGTACCTTAGTTGTTTAGGCAAAACAGATAAAAAGCGCAATAGTTGCAATGCTATTTTGAAAATACTTTCGAGAGTCCACAGAGTTCCAGAACAAAGAATAAGCCAGCGGTCACTGCTTGATGAATGTAAAATTCACAAATTTTACGTTAAATGCGGTGTTGTTTTTGTCGAAAGGATTTTTTTAACTTTAATTGGAACTAATTGGAATTTGAATTCGAGTTTGTGTAAAATTGGTCAATTCATATTCTAGAACTTATGTGGACCTTAATCCAGTCACCAGTATATATTAATATCAGTAAATCTACTAAAAATGCTTCCGAAAAAAAACTTTAGTACTGGATTCATGAAGTTTCAATCTTATTTTAGTTGTGATTTTCTACATGCTTTAAAAATTATTATAAAGGTTTTGAATCAGTTTTATCGATTGACCACATTATCTTTGTACAGTATTATTGAGGCCACACATGATCCACTTCGGCACCGATTCGTGTTGGCCAACCGCATCAAAGACATTATTTACCAAACTCTGAATTTCTAACTAACAATTCGGTTTCAAAAACATTTAAATATGGCTTAAAATAATTTTGAATAATTTGTTACAAAAATGTTACACCTAACGAAGGCTAACATTTTTCTCGTTGTTTCACTTCATATAGTTTCGTAGTAGGTAGGGGAAACTGGTCGGTTGCCGTCACTGGTCGGTTGTCGACAATTGATTCGTAGGTTCTGTACTACAACCAGAATATTTGTTGAACAAGTGAAAACCTGCTTAAAAGTTTTTTGATCATTTGCTGAGTGTTATAGAAAGAAGCAGATCGATCGAAAAAGTATGCCCATAGAATATTTACGAAGTGAATTAATTTTATATTGTGGTTCAAAAATTGAATGCCACTGAAACGTTCGCCACAATTGTTTTTATTTATTTTACCCCATTTTTGTGGCAAATGCTTAATTCTCTCTAATCTAATCAATATGGGTATTTTCGGAACAGGCTTTACGAGTAGATACCAGAGATCGATTTTGGACGCAATTCTGAAAACCAAGATGGCAACTTCTGGTGAATCGTTTTTGATAATTTACATGGGAAAAGCCCATGGGTCGTGTTTTCACCGCTGGGTAGCACTGTATACACCAAATGGTCACGACCAGAGAGACAAGGGGCCATTCATAAACCACGTAGACCAAAATTTGAGAATTTGATTGCATTGCTTAAAAATCTCCCATCACGGCATTACACTTAAATGAGAGCAACAGGAGCACGTCTTACCTGTGAGGCGATCGTAAGCAAAAAGATGGCCGGTCGAGGTTGCTGCGATCAATGAGCCCTTTGGCTCGTCGTTGCTAACGCTGGTGTGCGTATACGAGCAATGCATTAATGGCTCAAAAAATCGTGAAGCTCAAGGCATTTAGCTGAATACAATGCGATCGTCCCGATCTGCCATGCCAAGCTTTGAAGCGGTAATATTTTATGCTGTCGGCCATTTTGTTTTAGTCTTACGATTGATTATATGCAAATATGCGATGTTATTATGTTAGAACAAAAGGAAAACTATTTGTTTTGTGATTTGAATATAATGTGGTTGTCCCGAACCGTCAAGCCTAGTTTTCATTGCGGCAAGGTATTTTTGCTGATATTTATGCGTGAGTTTTTTTATTCAATTGCGATGTGGCGTACTGTAAGGGGCCGTTCATTTACCACGTGGACAAAAAACCCTTTTTTCTGACCCCCTCGTGGACAAGTGTGGACGATTCATAAACCCCTACCCCTCCCTACGGTGTCTATGTGGACTTTCAAAAAAATGGGTAGTTTCATAAAAATGGGATTTAGAAAATTTTCCCATGTGGAAGACTAATATGGAGCAAACCTTATGAAAATCGTTCAAATCTCAACGACTTATGATATTTTATATTTACATTTCAAAGATTCATCACAAATTGAATTCTTGAATTGGTTCGTAATTTCAACCTCTAGCTATGAAATCCAAAATTAATGTGATTAGACCATGTTACAGATGATTGCATCAAGTGATTTAGGGTAGACGAGCCCTTATTCATCTCATTAGTCTGGATATCACACTATTTCGATGATAACTCGACTTAGAGTTAGTGGATTGTGTTTAAATAGGTATCATCATCTTTGCTTCGTTCCTAAGAAGCAGCACAGTTTAAAAAATTTTCCTGGGAAATGTAAAATACTCGCGTTTGAGCGAAGCGAAGAGTCGAGCACAACGTACCCTTATTCGTCCTACCATTTGAGCTAATGCGTTGAATAGAGATAGCAGATACTGCTCTAACTAATGTGTTCAAATGGGTGAGATGAATAGAGGTGCTAAGATGAATTAGGGAGCAGTTACCCTAAATAAAAAATTCTGATTCTTTTTCGTGCGAGTTCTTATGATTTTTTCGATGATAGTCTTCATAGATGTTTTCAATTTTCACACGTGATGCACACGCATATACTATGCTGTTATAAGCACTTGGACTATTCAAAAATCTTGAAAAAATTTGAATATAACTGCTCAGACCAATGACAATACAAATTTGTTTCATTTGTATATAAAAGACAAAAATATGACGACGTGGACATTATCCATACCCCCACCCCCATCCCAATGGACAAGCATGGACTTTCTCGTGACCTCTACCCTTTCCTAAATTGTCCACGTGGTATATGGATGGCTCTTAAGGCGATTTTTGCGAAATATAATATATGCATGCGGCTGCTGAGTTTTTTCTTTGCAGGCTACAAAGCAGCCATTTTTCATGACAGGCGACCAAGCAGCAATTTTGCTAGTATGAAAAGGTACGTGGTTTACACGCTTTCACAATTCTTTTTTCTTTCGAGTCGCCATATTGTTTTTGGGAAGCCTTTCAGTTTACATGCTTTCACTCTTTCCTTACATGATTTAACCGCGTGGGGGATTCTAACTGGATTCTTTTTACAATAACCGGCAGGATCGCCAATGTAAGAATTTGATTTTGCCAATGCTCAATCTACTATTAAATTTATTCTATATCATTTTCACATCAATTTGAAAACACGCTTGTTTGGAATTATTATTTTTTTATTTGTGATCATTTATCATTATTCCCGAAAATGTGGTGGGGGAGCGGAGTTACCCTTTAGACTCCCCCTCCTTCCCTTTGGCTACGTGCCAGCGTGGACTTCAGTCTGATTAGTCCTAATCTTTAGTTAAAATATAGGTTGCCTATATTCACTCAATTGCAATGATTGCGATCCGCCAGTGCAATAGTAGTACGTAATACTCGCACCAGTTTTTCACATAGGTACATATATTGTGCATCTAATGAAGAATGATGTTCAAAATGCCTTTGATGGTAGTTGAAATGAATAAATTTCCTTTTATAATGCAAAAGACTTAGATGTTTTTCTGAAAAAAAATCTAAGTCCTTTGAAATGCAAAGAACTTAGAAGAATTTTGGCTGTTTATTTTTTGCGTGGATTTCGAAATTAACACGGTTTTTTTTTTCAAAAAAATATTCTAAGTCCTTTTGAATGCAAAAGACTTAGAAGATTTTCAGAAAGCTGGAAGACGCGGGTCTGGAAGATTACTTATGGCCCGCACCTCAACAATATGGATATTTTCGGAATAGTCTTGAAGTAGGTACCAGAAATTGATTTTGACGCCATTTTTAAATCTAAGATAGCGACTTCCGGTTTAGCGAAATTCGCTATAACCCAATCAGTATGGGATGTACAAATAACTTTAATTAAGCAGTTGAATTTACTTGATTTTTAGCAATGTGTTTAATTTGAATCAATTAAAACCCCCAACTCACATAACATACATCTCTTTCTTCTCTCATTTCCATTCTCACCGCACTCTTCAGGATGCACACATAAAAATATTTTACATTTCGCTGGTTTATGATTAGATCTTATATTCGAGGATGTTTTGGATGATCGCCCAGATTTTCCATTCAGGAATTTCGGTTAACCGGAAGTCGCCATCTAGAATTTCAAAATGACGTCAATCATCGACATTTGTCTCCTGCTTGTCAAAAACCATTCCGAAAATATTCATATTGGTTAAGTTGTAGAGAATCTCGCTAAGCCGGAAATCACCATCTTGGATTTCAAAATGGCTTCCAAAATCAATTTTTCACGGACAACCTTGGGCTGAATATGCTGATTTATTTATTTATTTATTCCTGGCACCTGCTCGTTAACACCATTCCGAAAATACCTATATTGATTGGATTACAGCGAATTTCGCTAAACCGGAAGTTGCCATCTTGAATTTCAAAATAGCGTCAAATATCAATTTCTGGCACCTACTCTTCAAGACCATTCCGAAAATACACATATTTATTTGGTTATAACGAATTTCGCCAAACCGGAAGTCGCCATTTTGGATTTCAAAATGCCGTCAAACATACATTTCTGGCACCTACTCGTCAAGACTATTCCGACAATACCCATATTGCATGGGTTGTAGAGAATTTCGCTAAACCGGAAGTCGCCATCTTGGATTTCAAAATAACACCAAAAATCAATTTCTGGCACCTACTCGTCAAGACCATTCAGAAAATACCCATATTGTTGAGGTGCGGGACATAAGGAGTCCAGACCCGTCTCTTCCATCTTTCCGAAAATCTTCTAAGTCTGTTGCATTCAAAAGGACTAGGCATATTTTTTTTGCAAAAAACGAGATAATTGCGAAATCCGCGCAAAAAAGCTGCCAAAATTCTTCTAAGTTCTTTGGATTTAAAAGAACTCAGCATTTTTATAGGAAAAAGTCTAAGTTTGAATGCAAAACAAAAGGACTTATTTTTACAAAAACCGTATTAATTGCGAAATCCGTGCAAAAAAAACTTATAAAAATATTCCAAGTCTTGTGTTGAGTTTTTTTAGGCGAACTTTCAAATTAACGCGGTTTTTTACGAGGATTTCCGAATTAACGCGGCTTTTCCAATTAACGCGGTACGTATCCCCCGCGTAAAAAAAACCTGAGTGTAATACATTTTCATTATACATGACATGACAACTATATACACGAAATCAATATTCGAGTTCTAAAATTTTGTAAAAGAAAAGACCAAATCGATAACTTGAACCAGTAATCAGCGGTTTGAGTTTGGTCGTCTTGATCAGCTGGTAGGAGAAACAGGATAATGTTCGCATAATGTATAGGAAGGATGCCCATATGATCTAAACACCAAAAATGGTTTGGTTAAAATCTCGATGTTTCATGCATTTTAAAGATATTTGTCATTCCAAATTCAAATTCGATTTCTTAGAATTTTTTAGTTCCTTCTTCTATGGGAATTTCATGTGACCGGACGATTAACAGTTTATAATTCCGGAACCATACAACGGATCCGTACGAGATTTTGTAGCAGGAGAACATATCTTTAATTTGATGCATTTGTGATAATCGGCCAAACCATCACCGAGAAACTGATAATAGCAAAATAACCCGAGAATAGTGAAAAACTGTGTTTGAGTGCAATGAAAACTTGAATGTCCTATTTATCATACAACTGCGCGCATCAACTAGCAACCATCCTACCAGATGCGAGCCCAAGAGCACACTGACGCCAAAACTTCGTTGACGGTGGTACACGCATTCTTGAAAGAAGCTTATACAACAGGTAAAAGAAACGAAAGAGATAGCATGTCTGGGTGCCGACCACATGTTGAGAGAATGGAAATTTATTTCAGCCGACCGCATGCCCCCACCATCATTTCAAGAACGAATGAGAAGCACGATTGACAGATCTGTATGCGTACCGCGCAGTGCTACCAAAAGTACAGATGTTTCTATAAAGCTGCAGATTATTTGAATTGTATAGGTACAGATTAAAATGTCTAAGGAAAGTACAGCATGGTACATATTTTTGAAGATAAAATGGTAAAACAATAGTTTTATTTGACATTTCTAATACCTAGTAATATTGAGAAAGTGTATATAGGATATATAAATTTGGTGTGTAATACAAATATATTTTGTAATTTGACTACTCCTAACAAATGATTTGCTGGCGAATGAACTTATTATTGAAACCTTTACAATAGAACAAATGATTTTTGCACTAAGAACTCAGTGTTTTTTTTATTTATTATTGACGGAAAAATAAAGCGAGATTGGAAAGGTTGATGTATAAAACACCCAAATTAACCAAATATTATTCAACTAGCAAAACGTTTGCATTAACTTATTGCAGTAAATTTCGGTACAAATTTTCTGAAAAAGTAGTACGATTTTTTTATTCCCGGTGAATAATATAAAATGTGGCATCACTGGTACCAGCTTATTTTAGTTTCTCTTTGCCGCTCAGCAGCGAGAGGGGAATGGGTGTCGCAGCTCTCCAACGTGCAATGTTGCATCCGAAGTTTTGTATCACAACAGAGTAAAACTTTCTCTTTTGCTCACCGAAAAAAATCGCGGCGGCCATGTTTAACTCAACAATTTGGTCATCGATGACCAATTGTTGAATTTCGAAACACGCCTTTTGTTTTGATCGAAGTTGATCTCATCGCTGGTAACACCGTTGGCATAGATCTTTTTACGTTCGATGTAACGTTCTGTTTAATAATCATGATCGGGCCTGCTACTACCTTTCGTACAATCGCTGCCCCCAGGATGGTTTTGGTGATTACCAAATCTTGCTTTCGTTCCAAACTACTGTTCAGAAGTGCAGGATTCATTGATGACGAGCAAGTAGAGGTGGAAAGATTACTGTTACTGATTGAACTGACGGGTTGTTCATAGCAATCCGTTGACCAGCGCTGGTGATTTTTGTTATGCTAACACTATCCGACATGGAGAAAAATTAATTTGTTTCAAATTTTCGGTTCACTTCTGACAGCGGTCGCAGGAGAGCCAACAGCAGTAGGCTTTTGCAGTTTCTGGTTAGCCAATAATGCCGCAGTAGGCGAGGAATAAAGTCCAACTAGATGGGTGTATCACTGCTTGGTAAACGCAGCGGCTGCTTCAGTTGGACGTTACCATAGTCGACGATTTTTGTTCTAAAATAGAACAATTACCACTCGAAAAACATTTAAGTCTTGAAAAACATTTACCTGCGAAATATTCCTTGAACCCTATTTAATTAGATGAATAGCAGGTAGTCGGTGCTGGCGGCAACAGCAGAATTTACGTACGATGGGAAAATATAGTAACTATATTTTCCCCATCGTTTTTTTACTGAAGCTCAATCAATTTGCACTGCAGTGGGAGCGAAATTTTGTTGGCAGCATTAGCAGTTACATGCCAAAACAGCTGACATGTTTGTGTGTGTTAATAATCTCCCACCGCGCAGCTCTCGTTTTGTTGAGCAAAGCATCGGCCGTCACCTTACGATTAGTTGTTGAGCTCTTTGGTGGCTCTCGCGGCTCTCGCGCAACATAAGCAAGCTTTGTTTATGTTGCGCACTGGTGTCACAGCGCGTCGCTTTACTCTCCCGCAACAAAAAGTCATCAAAATACCGATGAGTTGCTGGTGGATTTAAGGACGCGGCTAAAGGCAAACACCAGTGGAGTTCGGCGTATACCACTCGGGCCCAAAAGCAGTATAACGGTAAGGAAGCGGAAGGCAGAGCCAACGCTGATAGCCTGAAGGCGAAAAACAATTCCATTACCACCAGCGACGTGATGTCTATTTATTATCCGCTGCCCCTAAAAAAGCTCAACCAGGGTCCACCAATTCAAGTATGGCAACGATTAGGAAGTGGTATTACGATTGCTCCCCGGAATTTGGCAGCCCAGCGTCCACAGCAAAAAGTTCTACAGGTTGTAGAAATTGAATGAGCTGAAGCTTCATCATCCATCGAGCCGATTCAAGAATAGCGCAACGGTGCAGTTTTGTCAGCTGAGCTGTTACCAGTACTCTCACTTCCTTATTAGAATATGTATATGCAATGACGGTATCTCGAATGTCCAGGGAGGACAGGTTTGGCAGACAAATTAAAACGTCGTAGTGTAAGGGACCTTATTAGAAGAAATCAAATCTATTCTATTTTTAAGCTTAGGATGAGGATTCTTTTATTGTTGCGGTATTTGTAATTACGCAGGCTTGTACATATCTTGTACATAAAACAAATCATCTAAAAATTAAAATTTTACGTTCAGGCGGAACCGACGATTCCGCGCTTGCCAGCTGCTTAGTTCTTTTAAAGTGGCAAATCCTGAGTACGGTAGGGTTAGTATTTTGTTAATAATTTGGTTAATTTGTATGCTAATTTAAATTTTTTGTTTTAGTGCGATCGAGTTGTAAAATTCACTTTCTTTTAAAGAGCGAATAAACAAAACTGAGATTCTCGTTTTATTTCATTCTGAGAATCTCTATTCGAAGTATTATCACCTATAAAAACCCAAATGCCATAAATAATAATGGAAACCTATCGCTATATTGAGTAAACGGCGAACATTAGTTTAATGTGCGATAATTCATCGGCCGTTTACTCGAGGAAGCGGTAAATAAACTTTTGTCTTGGTTTTTGGGCCTTAACTCTTTTCATTTGAAAATGATTTAAACACAATCAAACATAATTTTTAATAATTGAGTGATTTATTATAGAACAAAAGAAAGCATTTTTCTTAGTAGGGTGTCGAGCATATTTTCGCCTTGTTTCTATTATCACCCTACCCATTTAAAGCCGTTGCCGTAGCAGCGTCTGCCATCTTAGTTCAACACATTGTCTCTAATAATAGTGCGACAATTGCAGCATTCGATTAGAGTTTTCGTTTTCAAAAATTGATAGGAAAAAGCACCTAATTTGCTTAAGTGACAAACTTGGACCTAACTTTTGATCAAAGCGACAAAAAACCAGTAACTCAACGCCATTTTGTAGCATTTTAGATTCCCTTTCTATGCATATGCTACATGATACTGTCCGCAGACCTCTTAAGGCAAAACAATCTTGATGACTGTGATTCAAAAATTGACAGGAAAAATCAGCTAATTTGCTTAATTGATTTCACAAACTTAGACCTAACTTTTGATCAAAGCTACAAAAAACCAGTAACTCAACGCCATTTTGTAGCATTTTAGATTCCCTTTCTATGCATATGCTACATGATACTGTCCGCAAACCTCTTAAGGCAAAACAATCTTGATGACTGTGATTCAAAAATTGATAGGAAGAATCACCTAATTTGCTTAAATGATTTCACAAACTTTGACCTAACTTTTGATCAAAGCTACAAAAAACCAGTAACTCAACGCCATTTTGTAGCATTTTAGATTCCCTTTCTATGCATATGCTACATGATACTGTCCGCAAACCTCTTAAGGCAAAACAATCTTGATGACTGTGATTCAAAAATTGATAGGAAGAATCACCTAATTTGCTTAAATGATTTCACAAACTTTGACCTAACTTTTGATCAAAGCGACAAAAAACCAGTAACTCAACGCCATTTTGTAGCATTTTAGATTCCCTTTCTATGCATATGCTACATGATACTGTCCGCAAACCTCTTAAGGCAAAACAATCTTGATGACTGTGATTCAAAAATTGATAGGAAAAATCACCTAATTTGCTTAAATGATCTCACAAACTTTGACCTAACTTTTGATCAAAGCTACAAAAAACCAGTAACTCAACGCCATTTTGTAGCATTTTAGATTCCCTTTCTATGCATATGCTACATGATACTGTCCGCAAACCTCTTAAGGCAAAACAATCTTGATGACTGTGATTCAAAAATTGATAGGAAAAATCACCTAATTTGCTTAAATGATTTCACAAACTTTGACCTAACTTTTGATCAAAGCGACAAAACCAGTAACTCAACGCCATTTTGTAGAATTTTAGGTTCCCTTTCCATACATGTGCAACATAATACTGTCCGCAGACCTCTTAAGGCAAAACGGTCTTGGTGACTATGATTCAAAAATTGATAGGAAAAATCACCTAATTTGCTTAAATGATCTCACAAACTTTGACCTAACTTTTGATCAAAGCTACAAAAAACCAGTAACTCAACGCCATTTTGTAGCATTTTAGATTCTCTTTCTATGCATATGCTACATGATACTGTCCGCAAACCTCTTAAGGCAAAACAATCTTGATGACTGTGATTCAAAAATTGATAGGAAAAATCACCTAATTTGCTTAAATGATCTCACAAACTTTGACCTAACTTTTGATCAAAGCTACAAAAAACCAGTAACTCAACGCCATTTTGTAGCATTTTAGATTCCCTTTCTATGCATATGCTACATGATACTGTCCGCAAACCTCTTAAGGCAAAACAATCTTGATGACTGTGATTCAAAAATTGATAGGAAAAATCACCTAATTTGCTTAAATGATTTCACAAACTTTGACCTAACTTTTGATCAAAGCGACAAAAAACCAGTAACTCAACGCCATTTTGTAGCATTTTAGATTCCCTTTCTATGCATATGCTACATGATACTGTCCGCAAACCTCTTAAGGCAAAACAATCATGATGACTGTGATTCAAAAATTGACAGGAAAAATCAGCTAATTTGCTTAATTGATTTCACAAACTTAGACCTAACTTTTGATCAAAGCTACAAAAAACCAGTAACTCAACGCCATTTTGTAGCATTTTAGATTCCCTTTCTATGCATATGCTACATGATACTGTCCGCAAACCTCTTAAGGCAAAACAATCTTGATGACTGTGATTCAAAAATTGATAGGAAAAATCACCTAATTTGCTTAAATGATTTCACAAACTTTGACCTAACTTTTGATCAAAGCGACAAAAAACCAGTAACTCAACGCCATTTTGTAGCATTTTAGATTCCCTTTCTATGCATATGCTACATGATACTGTCCGCAGACCTCTTAAGGCAAAACAATCTTGATGACTGTGATTCAAAAATTGACAGGAAAAATCAGCAAATTTGCTTAAATGATTTCACAAACTTTGACCTAACTTTTGATCAAAGCGACAAAACCAGTAACTCAACGCCATTTTGTAGAATTTTAGATTCCCTTTCCATACATGTGCAACATAATACTGTCCGCAGACCTCTTAAGGCAAAACGGTCTTGGTGACTATGATTCAAAAATTGATAGGAAAAATCACCTAATTTGCTTAAATGATTACACAAACTTTGACCTAACTTTTGATCAAAGCTACAAAAAACCAGTAACTCAACGCCATTTTGTAGCATTTTAGATTCTCTTTCTATGCATATGCTACATGATACTGTTCGCAAACCTCTTAAGGCAAAACAATCTTGATGACTGTGATTCAAAAATTGATAGGAAAAATCACCTAATTTGCTTAAATGATCTCACAAACTTTGACCTAACTTTTGATCAAAGCTACAAAAAACCAGTAACTCAACGCCATTTTGTAGCATTTTAGATTCCCTTTCTATGCATATGCTACATGATACTGTCCGCAAACCTCTTAAGGCAAAACAATCTTGATGACTGTGATTCAAAAATTGACAGGAAAAATCAGCTAATTTGCTTAAATGATTTCACAAACTTTGACCTAACTTTTGATCAAAGCTACAAAAACCAGTAACTCAACGCCATTTTGTAGAATTTTAGATTCCCTTTCCATACATGTGCAACATAATACTGTCCGCAGACCTCTTAAGGCAAAACAATCTTGATGACTGTGATTCAAAAATTGATAGGAAAAATCACCTAATTTGCTTAAATGATTTCACAAACTTTGACCTAACTTTTGATCAAAGCGACAAAAAACCAGTAACTCAACGCCATTTTGTAGCATTTTAGATTCCCTTTCTATGCATATGCTACATGATACTGTCCGAAAACCTCTTAAGGCAAAACAATCTTGATGACTGTGATTCAAAAATTGATAGGAAAAATCACCTAATTTGCTTAAATGATTTCACAAACTTTGACCTAACTTTTGATCAAAGCGATAAAAAACCAGTAACTCAACGCCATTTTGTAGCATTTTAGATTCCCTTTCTATGCATATGCTACATGATACTGTCCGCAAACCTCTTAAGGCAAAACAATCTTGATGACAGTGATTCAAAAATTGATAGGAAAAATCACCTAATTTGCTTAAATGATTTCACAAACTTTGACCTAACTTTTGATCAAAGCGACAAAAAACCAGTAACTCAACGCCATTTTGTAGCATTTTAGATTCCCTTTCTATGCATATGCTACATGATACTGTCCGCAGACCTCTTAAGGCAAAACAATCTTGATGACTGTGATTCAAAAATTGACAGGAAAAATCAGCTAATTTGCTTAATTGATTTCACAAACTTAGACCTAACTTTTGATCAAAGCTACAAAAAACCAGTAACTCAACGCCATTTTGTAGCATTTTAGATTCCCTTTCTATGCATATGCTACATGATACTGTCCGCAAACCTCTTAAGGCAAAACAATCTTGATGACTGTGATTCAAAAATTGATAGGAAAAATCACCTAATTTGCTTAAATGATTTCACAAACTTTGACCTAACTTTTGATCAAAGCGACAAAAAACCAGTAACTCAACGCCATTTTGTAGCATTTTAGATTCCCTTTCTATGCATATGCTACATGATACTGTCCGAAAACCTCTTAAGGCAAAACAATCTTGATGACTGTGATTCAAAAATTGATAGGAAAAATCACCTAATTTGCTTAAATGATTTCACAAACTTTGACCTAACTTTTGATCAAAGCGACAAAAAACCAGTAACTCAACGCCATTTTGTAGCATTTTAGATTCCCTTTCTATGCATATGCTACATGATACTGTCCGCAAACCTCTTAAGGCAAAACAATCTTGATGACTGTGATTCAAAAATTGATAGGAAAAATCACCTAATTTGCTTAAATGATTTCACAAACTTTGACCTAACTTTTGATCAAAGCGACAAAAAACCAGTAACTCAACGCCATTTTGTAGCATTTTAGATTCCCTTTGTATGCATATGCTACATGATACTGTCCGCAGACCTCTTAAGGCAAAACAATCTTGATGACTGTGATTCAAAAATTGATAGGAAAAAGCACCTAATTTGCTTAAATGATTTCACAAACTTGGACCTAACTTTTGATCAAAGTGATAGACAACCAGTAGCTCAACGCCATTATGGAACATTTTAGATTCCCTTCCTATACAGTGGAGAAGCCAGGGGCGTTTTGGGGGTTAAACCTTCCCCCACCACCAAACCAAAATTAGGCGGATTTAAAAAAAAAATTATTTAAGCTGACTAATTTAATTAAATAGTGCACAATAATAATTTTGGAAGTATATTGTCTGATTACTACGTTGAGAACCTATAGTTTTAAGGCGTTTCATACCTTTTTATTGCTCAAAGAATCGAATTTTTTTTATAACTTTATCTGAAAGTATAACTCCTTGAGAATATTTTCCCAAATTTTCATAAAGGACCGAGAGATAGATCGAAAGTTACAGCGTTTCCAAGCGCGCTTCGTCTACCAAGAGCAGTAGTAACTTGAAATTTTAAACTCGATTTTCTCGAAATATCGTTTTTCCACAAATGGTTTTCCCGTGATCACGATTGCCGGAAAACCACTCAACCGATTTTCTTCAATTTTTTTCAATTGATCGTAATTAATTTTTCTCGTGTTTTAACGATTTCCTTTTATGCATAAATTTTTGAGTTGTTGAAATTTTTTTAATACAATTTGTAGAGTTAAAACAGCGATTTTTTTTAGGAGAAACGTTTCTGAATGCAGGAAAAAATAATATTTATTCAACTAATCGTTAAGGTACGAGTTGATCTTTTGGTCTTCAATATTGTGATCACCGCAAACCTCTTAAATAAAAAGGGGTTCCGGGGAAAAAGCCATAACTCCACCAATTATCAATATACTTTTATAATTTTTTCTTGTTTACTTTACTGAACAATTTACCTTATGCCTTTACGTAAATTAAAACTTTCTTGACAATTTTCGCACGAAAAGGTATGTATCCCCTTAAGCATCATCGGGACTTTTAGCAAATTGTGCGCATTGGATTTTGTAACTGTAATCTCTTAGCCGAGGTTCCATAGTTGTCAAATTATAATGAGCTCTTTTTTGAAGAGATGATCATAAACATGGAGCTAATAATAATAAAATAATTAATTTTGGCGGTTAATCCAATAATTATAAAAAAATACACTTCAGATAAATTTAGACCGTGATTTGATGATAAATCTCATCTGCTGTGTATAAACAATATAATTCACATTCTATTCAAGGTAGTCTCTGAATCTTACAATAAAAAATATTGGAAAGGACTGACTTTAAGAAAATTTCTTAAATATCGTTTTATATCTCAATATAGTACATTCATGTAGCCGTCATATTTTCAACAAAATATTTAAAATGACATTATCAACAACTTTGCTGAAGACACCAAGTCTCTTACTATTTTTGATGAGTTTCTTTTCCATAATTACTTCTAGGAGATTTAATCAGTTTCAGGTTCAATTTAAGTTTCCTCGAGGATTTTAAAACTCCAAAGTCGAAATTATGTGATCCTGACCGTTAGAAAAGTTTTCGAGCATTTATTCCATTTTAAAAGTGCACTTTGTATTTTCATACTTTGACTTTATTGATATATTATAAAAGAAATTAGAAAGGCGTATGTTAAGCCAATTTTGTTTCTGAACTTTCACTAATTCACAAAATAAAAATGAAAATCTGAACTTCAATAAATGAGCTTCATTTTCAGTGTAAAAATGTGTGTTGAATCCGAAAATGATGTCCAAAAATTTACAGTAGAGTAGTTTTCAAGTCAGAGTGAAAAAGTGGATTTTACTTTTAAAGAAAAAAGTACGTTTAGTAAAATCCATATACCTTCGGTTACAAAGCATCAACATGAAATATAATTTTGTTAAATTAAAGGTAAATGCGTGTACTTTCGGTCGTCTGAACATTTTGTTTTGATGCGACTAACAGTCCTAACGCTTGTTATGAGTTTGTTAAGTTTTTTCTTAATTTTTTAAAGAAAATTGAGCGTTTGGTAGAGATTTTGGCAATATGCAGCTATTTAAAAAATTATATTTTTAGTGAAACCAACGCTGGTCGTTAGTGAAACTTATAGCCTGGTAATAAACAATGAAAACTAGCTCTTGTTAGTTGAAATCGGATGAAAATTGTGAAAGTTATTCGATTTTTTGCAGATTAAGATTTTTTGAGTTTCTTTGGCTTAACTTATTGAACCGTCCCAAACCCATTTTTTCTACGGCTTATTTAATAAAATGTTAGGAATTCTCTGTTAGAGGTCTGTTGAACTAATAAAATGAAAAAGTTGTGAAAATTCGATATTCGACCTAGTGTATTCAATTGATTCCAGTCTTCTGATAATTATAATCACGATAAAGGGGTTCTCACTGTAGAGAGGGACAAGTCTGTCTGCCAAGAGACATGCTGGTGAACTTGAGTGATTCATAGCTATGCTGCCTAAGCTAAACCCTCATCAGCAAAAGACAAAAGTTAAGCCCGTATGGTGTTAAGCCTGTTCTAATGACCCTGCCACTTCTAGTTTTCCGATCTGTATACATCACATCCTTGCTCTCACTTGAGTACTATGGCTCTAAATTTTCAATAATTTTCCCTACCCTGTGATCTCTAGCTAATTGAATGTTAAAAAATGAATTTTCAAGCTTAGACCTAACTTTTGCACAGAACGACGGAAAACTCATAGCCAGTGCTCGGAAATTTCAAAATCAGTTGCCTATTTCTGCTTGCATTTACCGAAACCGACATTCAGATTCAACGCCTCCCTCATTCATTCACTTTCCAACTAACTGAAATTTCATGCAGAATTCAATGCTTGAGAGCAGAGGAATGAAAATTCCTTCACCAACCAAAGCATTCATTTGATATTAGGTGGACAGCATAAGCGAACTGCTTAATCTATATCTGGGGCCCTTTTTTTGAAAAATCCCTCTCGTAGGTAGAATGGAAACAAAATTCAGCTTGCCTCTGAAACCGAACATGTCCGAATCTGAATGCGCTGTGTCGGGAGAACGAATGACGAAGGAAACGAATAAAACATTTCATTCATCGCAGCGGGCATGAATTGAATTTCGTTATCTTTCAAATTCACGCAGGGATATCATTTTTTAAGCTCTGCTTATACGTCAACGCCATTCTGTAGAATTTTAGATCCCTTGTCTATAAATATACAATATGGTACTGTCCCCAGATACTTGGTGTTGGTGACAGTGGTTCAATAATTGCTAGTAAAAAGAGCCTAATTTACTTAAATTAATTCGCAAGACCCTGGCGTGGACCACCAGTGGAACAGTTTTCATCGTCGGACTAACCTGAAATGAACTCCTTTGAAAAATTGCTTCTTCAGGATCCTAAGACAGCACATACTCACGATAGTAAAATACACCGGTTCTGATTCTGTTACGTGACCAGCATGGCCATCAGAAACAAAATATAGAAGGTGGCTGACCTAATGCGGAAATTTCCTTCTAATCACTAGGTAACGATTGTGCGAATAAGGCCCATAATTAAGACCGCCTTTCTTAATAATCCGGACTACTGTGAAACAATCCCTAAAGTAATCCTACCAGGATTACGAAAACTATTCAAAATTCTGCTGTCAGTCGATATCGGTACTATTTTAGCATCTAGCACTAGTGCCTCCGAGCGAGTGATATCGAATTCAATCATTACATTATCAACCAACCTTTGTAGTCCTCAGAAACTTTACAGAGAACGTATTTTTCCTGACTTATTAAACTTTTGAGATGAAACATCACCTAACATGTACTGGAAATTGCATTCTCCTTAGCGCCACTTTGGGGCAGAATTCGAAATTTCCCTTTTCGCCGTCGGGCAGCACTCAATCCGCTGATAAACATTGCCGAAGACACACCATTATTAATCTTATTGATCTCTATATAGAATTCGAAAAATAGTACATGCTCTGTGATCACTCTACAATACGCTGTAAGCTGGTACGCTGACTAGCGTCACACAGTGAGAGTATCCCAAACTAATCTGTCACCATCTGGTAGTCTTTGATTTCTTGAGCAATTTTTTTGACGACAGTGCATCTCCAAAAAATCTCGTTATTGAGATAAAGAATGATTTTAACATTATTTGAACATTCATGTTAAACCCATTCAATGATAGTCGCATTCACGACGAGATGTACGATTTATTTACTTTTTTTAAAGCACCCGTGGTGGCACATTTCTCAACTTATTTAATATTAAATTGCTCTAAGCCTAAGTAAGCACAACAACTTTGCCAAAGAAAGTATGGTGCTAAATGTTAACGCAGACGAAATATTCCGACTTTGAGCATTAATATCTCCCAAATGAAAAAATATAATTCAACGAAATGAAAAAGTTTAGCATGTTTATTAGTTTTCAAAATTGAAAAAAAGGTTAACCCTTTAACATGAAAATTTTTGTGAATCATGTGCAAAAATTCAGTATGATTTTGACCGTATATATTATATTCCCCCTTAATACGATTTAATTTGCCAATGGTTAGAAGAAATATTTCAAAATATCTAAAAAGAAAACATTTTTCTAAATCATTTATTGCATACTCATGCGACTTTCGTCAATTAAAAAAATAATATACTTAATTCAAAATGTTTGTCTTTCAGTCAATTACTTATTTGCTTAAAATCTAAAGTATTTTCTTTGTGCAGCTGGTGGATTGAAGTCACTGCTTTGCCGAATCGGAACATACAAACGCAAACTATATGATCCGATGTAACGAGCCTGGTATCAATTGATCGTGGTTAAGCTGACTAGCACTGACGAAAAAATCCGCACGCTGTGCGAATTGTTTCCCTGAGCGTGGTGAACAATTACGCTTAGATGCGGTATGGTGACGGATTTTTTGTTAGAGTTTGTCAGCTTAACCATGGTAAACACTGCTGTGTGTGGCTTACCGTCGATTATCATCACATGAAGCACTGGAAAATCTGGAACGAAAAAAAAATTACGTTGATCATGATACCAATCTACTCGATTTCTAACCTACTCTCAACGATAACTTCGGTGTAGACAGCCTTGCTCAGTTCCAGGGGGAAGGGGGAACCGTTTTACGCCAGCCATGGCTATGAAAGTAACAACCCTTCGTACAGGGTTGCGTTCGTATTCGTTCATCACTACGGAGAATTCTCCCTTCTGACTTGGGACTTGAATCTAACCAATTCGTACTGCTCGAAGTCGCCGAAATATATGTATATCCACATGCACTCATTTAAATTGCCGAGCAAATTCTAGCACGCAAAATTATGATACTATCAAGCTGCTATTATTTTCTTTCGTGCCAGGAAGACTGATAAAAGCACCACCAGCAATACTGAACTTCGTTTATAAGTGTTAGCCAAACGATGCTTTTCGTGGGTGAACTACAAACTTAGATGTTAGTCCTTATTTCGGCATGTCAGTGGTGAGCTTGGCGAATGTGATGCTAGACTCGTTTGGTCCAGGGACCGACTTGTGTTTTGCTTCGTGGAAGTTTACCATCTTAGCAGCCTACTCCCGGGCAAGTGTCAAGAAGCAAGCGACTACGTAACATCATCATTTAATGAGCAAACGGACCTTTCCCGTCGAGGCTTATTTGGTCTGATGACGGCTGTCCATGCCTGGTCCGGATGCAGCAGATGTTGACAGACATCCCCGGTTTTTGATACACTAGTGGGTGATAGACTAGGTGAAATAGTGGACGGAACCAATCCCCGTACAATCCTATTGCAGTTGAACAACGAACAATGAGCTTCGCCGCATATCGTTGTAGCTGTTGCTGCAGGATGAAATGGTTGATTTCTATTGCGACTCGACATGTACTTTCTGTACAGCTGGTATTTAATTATTACCACATTGGAAAAGAAGATTTTCCTGTGAAAAATAAAGGTTGCTTGGTTTAAATTGAGACAATTTTAAATTTATTTACTTACCCGGTGCTAAAGAGTAAATTGAGGCCACGATGTAAAAGTATAAACATGACAACAAGGGATGCCAGGTCTGTTTGTGCACTAAACTGTGCAGTGGATATCAAGAAAATCTGAAATTTATTTGTGTTCATCTTTTAGGTAGAGTATCAAATCACGACATTAAATAGTTGTCTTAGTTGTCTAATTTAACGACGTTGTTTAAAGTATGACGCTATTTAGTTGTACATCAATTGGTATGGTCAAACCGGTAATTACCATTTTATTTACTATATAAAAACCTGATTGAAAAAATCTGTGCATGTGGCAACCCTTATTGGGTGAAATTTTAAATTCTCTTTGCCGCTCGCAGGTGAGAGGATATGTATGTCACCGCTCTCCTACGTGAAATGTTGCATCCGAAGTTTTGTATCATAACAGAGCAAAAACTTTCTCTTTCGCTCACGGGAAAAATTACGGCGGCCATGTTTAACTCAACAATTTGGTCATCGATGACCAATTGTTGAGCAATGTTGAATTTCGAAACACGCCTAATGATGATAGATGTACCGGGAGACCGGTTGACAGGCTGACGAGAATGGCGGAAGCGCAACGATTCGCTCCAATTTGTCTGCAAGACAGGTTCGGTTTGATGTTTTGTAATACGGATGTTTTCCTGTCTGCTTTTGTTGTAGTTATTATTTTTGTCGTATTACGAATATGAGCAATTTAGCGTGACAGAGATTGGTTAGAATTAGCATGTTGTCAATAACACGAGACAATCAACATTAATGAGATAAGGCTAAGACATGGTACTAAAGTTTTTTCGACAGAGCACCACAATTTACATGAATATTGTGTATAATTTGCATATTGTTCACACCACAAATTAACAAAAGTCAAAATCAAATCCACAGCTAAAAATAATTTATAGCTCCATTACATAGGGAACTGGAAGCGACAACGATTGACCTACATTCTTCCCTCGGCAGGTAGGCAGAAGTCACGGACAGAATTAACTGCCACCGCAAAAGTGTGATGAGAAGCACCCTTTGCCATAAAAATTAAAACAAATCGAGTGTAATCTGAATTTAATGCAAATTTCCGCCGTCACAAGCACACCTATAAAAGCTACCGTTTGTCTTCCGAAATGATTGTTTTCTTCTGATCTTTGTCTGCTGCGTCTTCGTTTCACAAGATTTGGTCTGTCATCCGGTCATCTGTGAGAATGCCTCTGCTGCCTCACTTAACCTCGAGCGTATTGGCTTCACAGTTCAGATAGGAAGTGGGTATGGTAATGATAATGGCTCTGCTGGACGACGACTGAGTAAGCCACCTCGACCGTCCTGCAAAAGGGACGATGATTATGTTGTTGATGGTCGCGTAAAAGTAATAGCTTCACGAACGGCGAATAAGACGGAGTGATGTTTATAGTTTCGTATTCTAATTTTGCTGTCGGTTTAGGTTCATTTTTATTGGTACTCAAGAAGGTCAAATTAGTCGTTCTTGATTGATTTTTGTCCGTAAATCTGAGGTTGGTATTGCGATTGTTTTTTCACCATCGAAGTTTTCTGGTGACAATCCGGTCAGTCAGATACTGATGGGACGAAGTCAAAACGAAAATCCATGACTTACTGAAGTTATCGGTATTCATGCAAGCAAAACAAGCAGTCATGGCACTATAATCCTTTTGCGGGGATTTCACCTTTTGTTTTGATAGATTTAGCAGCGGATCCTTGGCGTACAGGACAACTTCAGTGCTAGTACTAATATCCTACCAACACTGAGCATCCTTTCTGGGTGTGCTCGAAAATATGTCGACTGACATAGGGTGATGAGCCTATTTTGGCACCATTAGGGAGAGGGTCGCACTATTTTTTGAACAACTTTAAAAGAAGCCATATTATCTATAACCTTTCTCAGAATAAAGTATCAGTGTACTGTTTCTTAAACATCTATATAATGCTTATTTAGCAGAATTGCCTCAATTTTCAGCATAAATGAAAATAAATGTTCCATTCTGTGCATCTATTCCCACCTCAACGATTCAATTATCGCCTCATGGGTGTGCCAATTTCCACCTCATCGAAAAACAATCTAGTTGAAACGCAATGCCTCATATTCCATTTGCGTCGATTCTAACTAGATATCCAGATCATGGACGCCAACGTGTGATTTGTAAAACGAATCATTCTGCTTTTTTCAGCCGATCAAAACAAACGTAAACATCACGCACATCAATGAAACTCATCAGCTGTTAGTAGAAGAGCGCCCAGAATTGCCCACGCAGAAAAAAAACCATTCGAAGGTTAGCAACTGGAATGACAAGTTTCACATCACACATTGCTTTTTCCCGATCCGAATTGTATGTGCAGATGAAAATAAAATATCTGCAATCAACAATTAGTTGAATAACTTGAAATAATTGATTACTTATACCTGAAATTGCATTACATTATATTTACAAGTTCATGTTTTGGTTTGGCCGCACTGGTGATTCTTTTCTGTATGATGGATGCAAAAAGTTGGTTTTGATTGTGGTAGTGTATCAGCAAAACATGCCAATAATAGGAACCCCTATATTTAGTTTTATCCTATTATAACACTAGGCCTATTCTAGTGTTTGACGAGTGATTTTAAAGTGAAATTATCGTAAAAAGGTTCTCCAGCTAAAATAAAGGTATGTATCAATGCAATGTTTAGTATATTTGTGCCGGAATAACGAGATATGAGGCGGTAAATGCTGGCTCGTAAGTTTTTATTTTGCTAAGCGCCGTTGCATCCAGTTTCGGTTCACTACGTGAGTGAGGCGGATTAGTAGATATTTCAATAAGGTGATTGTTCGTTCGCACTATTAGTTTTGGCCCCACTGCGTGAGATGTTTCGTTCTCACGCGAGGATCGGTGCTACCGGGCACCAGTTATACCGGTTTTCCTAGCCCTTCTGGCAACCGGGCGATGATATGAAGTGGTGAGCCAACATCAACTCACACTGTGAGAATGATACTGATAATTCAGTCCAAATTAAACCTGCAACCGAGTTAGATCGCTCCTCCTGAAAAAATAAAACTCTAGTTAAAAAAGTTAAGTGCAAAATTGTTTGTCGTATGCAGAAGAAATATAGTTAGAAGAAATAAAGTGTTTGCTACTTACCGTGAAAGTGCACTATACTTACGTGCTGAAGAATTTCCGTGCTAAGTTTCGCCACTGCTGCTTATTCGGTGCATCTGCCGATTGCAGATCCCGCTAGCTGTTGCTGCTTTTCGTGAGGTTTTCGCTCGCCTTCATTGCGAGCTGTTGGTAGGTGGTGAAAACCATCGTCGTGAGGCTGCTGCCCAGTGACGATTTTAGTTACCTGCGCCAGGTGTTATGAGCTGCAACAAGTAGGGTACTAGGACCGATAATTGACCTTGTCTCACCGGAGAGATTCTGGCAACGAAGTAAATTAAAGAATCACAACGTAGGGGTAAGCGACATCAGTGATTTTGTTTTAATTAAAAGTTGGATTTAGAGGATAGTTCTAAATACATATGTGCACAACAAATAAAGAATATAACTATAGCTTATTTTTTCTCACCTGTTTTAGCCAAATCAATAGTGTCATTATCTCATATGCTTGGTTCGAAACCAAGGGGTACGAAATAGGGTCACAATAGGCTCTACTGCCATAATAGGCACATCACCCTATTTCCTTATTTTGATGCAAGTTAGAGTGCAAGTTTTTTTTCTGATAAATTGATATATTGCTTTCATCTGCAAACTTGGGTAGAAGATTACCTTTTGGATAGTTAAACCAATATGTCGCAATTCTGCCGCCAGGCGGTGCTAGTAAGTATTAAATGTTTCTGTCTTATGTATCTTAATTTTTTGCTTATTTAGCATATTTATGTATTCGGTTTGGTCTACTGTGTCTCGATTTCCTGATTTTTTATCAAGAATTTTTTCTTCATTTTTTACGCAATGTTGTTCATGAGGTATACGTGATTATGGATTCTGCCACTATACAGCGCTAGTGATCATGTCATTTTTTCAACCTACTATATCTCAAGTTTCTAATTTTTTAAAAGTTTTGTTTCTTCGGCAAAGTTGCTTCCGGGCGGTACGTCGAATAGTTCGGAATTCTATTACTGGAAGGCCCAGTTTGAATACCATTTCTTAGCCCAACTGTATCTCAAGATACTGATTTTTAGCAGGTCAGTATCATAGATAAATTACTTTACCGAAAACACCGACCTGCTGAAAAATCAGGAAATTGAGCAGACTTCCCAAAAACATCGACAAGTTTGGACCTGAGTACAAAAATTCGTGCACGCGTTTAACCTCAAACATGCTTTGTCTCGATGTAAAGGTTCGCCTCGAACATCGAACGCAAGCTAACGATGTTCAAACTTTAGTTCAAACATCCGTGTACGTACACCGGGTGCGTACACGAGAACGATTCGCACAAGGCAAACAGAGTCAGCCCTAGTGATGATGAGTGTGTACGCACATCGTGTACGTACATGGGGTTCGGTTGTACAGGTGCATGGGCACGTATTTTGGTACGAAATAGCGTGTTCGAGTTCGTACACAAAATGTGGGTTTAATATGAGCACAGAACCAGAGCGAAACTTGCATACGATATTCATATGGGAAGACTGAAATTGAGATACGGTAGGTCCGATAAATGACATGTCCATCCTCAGCAACTTCGTCGAAGACACAGAATTTCCAAAAAAATCTCCATTTTGAAATACAGTAAGATAAAAAATAACATGCTCTCTTGCGCTACCTAGCGGCAAAATTTTATTTCTCACTAAAGCAGCCTAGCGGCAAGAATCTGATATTCTGATTGCCTTCAACATGATCGAGATCACGAGATATGTTGAACAAAATGCCTTGTTGCAATTTATTGACACGGTTCACAAGCAGTTGGTAACTTGTAAAGAGCAGTAACATTCCGTTTTGGATTTAGCGTCTATCTGGTGGACAAGTCGATCTACCAGAGACTGATGAGACGAAGTCGGCATGCAAACTCATGGCTTGCAGTGTTGCTTTTCCCATCGAATAACAAAAAAGATTGAGTCTTTTCCTATGATACCACCACTTTAAACCTGTTTAAATCCACCCAGTGCTGCGATTGTGCCTTTCTCATTTAAATAAACAATTATTCATGAGCTGGTTATGTTCAATATAATTGTGGAAATGTCTCTTGCATTCTTATAAATCGGTTCAGTCATCACCGAAGAACCGAAGTGACTTTAGTTGTGGAATATGACCGGAAGCCGAGACTTCCGGAACTCTCCATAGAGGACAATATATTCAAATAATTGAATTGGCATAACTATTGTAACGGTTTATATGGGAAACAAACAAACATGTAACTGTGAAACCCAAAAGTCAGAATCGAATGAAAAGCAATAGCAATTAATGGGAATATCATATCTTTCATTTGAAATCAAATTTGAAAACAAAAATGGTAAAGATTTCGCTGAGAAATAGATGGGGCATTAACTCGGATTCGGCTAGTTCCCCGGGGTCATCAAGACCCATATGCGGCCAATGTGGTCAAAGCTACTTCTATTGGTCATTAGTGATCTAGACCTGCAAGTTCAAGTAATATTGCATGCGTTTTAATATGTATTGCATCATTTGGCCATCATGGTGGTACCGGTTTATATGGGAATTTGCTGTATGACTGCACTCTTTAATCCGTAACTCTGAAACCGGAAGTCGAATTAACTAAAAAATCAATAGCAGATTTTGGGAGTTTAAGTAACACACCTATACATACACATACATACACCTACGGGTTCCTGCGTTAACGACAGATACTGAGGTCGACCGGTTACGCAGCAAGGGTTGGATAGCGTGCTGTCTCAACACCAACCAGTGGAACCAAAGGGTTCCGCGTATACAGAGGGGCTTACGACCTCAAGGACAGCTGGGAGCTAATGCCTGTAACACTAATTCTGTCGAAGCTCCAGCGCAGCAAAGATACGAGCATTAGGTTAGCAACACCATCACGCAGTTTCACTTCGGTTAAAAAATCCTGCAAAGGTGGTTGTGAAGGGATGCGAGTTGAAACGCCAAAAACGTGAACTTAATTAACTAGAGGCCAAACCATGGATTATATTCACAGGGTGTCTTTGGAGGAATTGTTCGTATGAATATTCGCCACAATCTGATAACAATTGAAATTAGGCATGACTTACTATGATCAAACTACAAAAAATAACTTTTTATACTGACAAGATAGAAAGTTGGTGTCATCGACAAAGTTATAGAAATGCTCATAGTAAAGAATTTTGTTCAAGAACTCGAACTATGGCTTTTGTTCAAGAACTATTTCTATGGCAGCCCCCTTAAATCTAGTTTTTTTTAATATAACTTTTTTCATTGTGACTTTTTGTGTAAAATATGTTCAATACAAATGTGTAGGTATCAAAACTACATAATATTGTCGAAGACTGTATGTAAAAATAGTCATTCGTTTCAAAATTATTGAAGATTTTTAAATTTTTTACGCCAACTTCAACTACGTATAAGAAAGAAAAGTGCAAACCAAAATACACGAACAGGCACTGTCTAAACACTGTCTAAACTATGCACAATAAAGCTAAGAAGGTTTGGTGCGTGGCACTCTAGAACCCTATGAATAGGGTAAGCTTACTTTATCATGTTTTTCACGTTTTTCATGACTTTTTCCATATAAAAATCAGCAACAATATTTTTTTTTTGGTTTTAGTGATTAATGGTATGAGTTCCTATTGTAAGCATTAAATTCATTATCACATGTCTATTTGATTATATATTAGTTTGGGATCTCCAATGATAATACTTCACATTTTTGCACCCACGTTAATCAAATCTGAAATATTCAGGCATAAGTGAAGATAATAATTGTAATTGAATATTAAACGAAGAATTTCGAAAATCGGGGTAAAAAAAATTAAAAAGATTTTTTTGCCGCTTTTGTATGGAAAAGGTAAAAAAACATGATAAAGTAAGTTTACCCTATTCATAGGGTTCTAAAGTGCCACGCACCAAACGTTCTTATTGTGCATAGTTTAGACAGTTAAAATAGTGCCTGATCGTGCATTTTGGTTTGCACCTTATAAGTTGTTTGAAGGAGTATTATTACATACAGTCTTCGACAATATTATATAGTTTTGATAGCTACACATTTGTCTTGAACATAGTTTACACGAAAAGTCACAATGAAAAAAGTTATATAAAAAAAAAATTAAAGGGGCTGCCAAATGAAGCGCCTTATAAATCGAAAACCTTTAGTCCCACAAGCTCTAGTTCTTCAACAAAATTCTTCACTATGAGCATTTCTATAACTTTGTCGAAGACACTAACTTTCTATCTTGTCAGTATAAAAAGTTATTTTTAGTTCGATCATAGTAAGCCATGCCTAATTTCAATTGTTATCACATTGTGAGGAATATTTATACGAACAATTCCTCCAAAGACACCCTGTGAATATATACGATGGTTTGGCCTCTAGTGAATTAAGTTCATGTACTATGCGCTGATGATTGATTGGTATGCGTGACCGCAATTCACCCCAGTAGGTCTGGGTTTCAACCCCAACTGAGGTCGTTGAGGTTTCTGCGGTAAACAATCTGTGATCACGTCTTCTTGCGAAAGCGAAGCAAAGTCGTTGATGTGTTGATGGGCCGATATCTTGGGCCAAATGGTGGAGTCACTTTACTGGCGTCTGTGATAGGCACTCAGTGTGGACAGAGGCCGACGGAAAATAAACTAAATAAATAAAAAAGCTGAACTTCCAGTCAATTACCGACTGGGCGTCGTTTTCGCCTTTCTCATATAGAAAGGTTATGTAATCGGTCGGAATTTCGACTTTTAAACCGAGGTCCGCAGGACCAAATCTCTGATACCATTCAACTCAGTTCGTCGAAATCAGAAAAGTCTGTATGTGTGCAGTTCGAATCGTGTAGCAGAGATGCCAGATTTGCAGACAAGTCTGCAAATTCGCAGACTTTTAATTTAAGCTGCAGATTTCTTCGATGACGCAGATATTTGCAGATTTTTTTAGTTTGGTTGCAGATATTTGCAGATTTTTTAGTTTGGTTGCAGATATTTACAGATTTTTAAATGAAAAGGCTTTTGATTACACTAGCTTTCCTGACATTTTTGTTCTTCCCAGACTTTTAAAATTATTATTGCAGTCATTTGAAAAAAGTACCTGGCATCTCTGTCGTGTAGTCCAAAGAGACGGTTGTGCTTGCATTACCTCTCGCGTTTTTTTAAGTTCATAGGTGCTGTAGTAGAGCAAATGTGCGCCCGGGTGGACGATTTATTGGCTGTTGTTGAGCAAGGGAGCAGTGCAGTGATAGCGCATGCCGTGGAAGAGGCGAGGAATGAAAAAGATTGGTCCTATGATCACAATTAGTGAAATAAAGTGAATTGCATAACGGAACTCGACGCAAAAAAAATCTATAGTGTAGAGAAGCGGCGGTTGCTTTTAGTGCTAGAATCAACGCAGTATGTATGAAGTAAACCAACATCTGAGAGGAGAGTAAAACGGTCAATCGCTATGTAGTGTTTGTGCTCGACAAGCGGAGATGGAATTGTATACAGTCTATCAACACGATCAACACATGTCACCACTATTATGCCTGCTACGGGGCGCACGTGGTAGTGAGTGTTGGTAGTGTTCGCACGCGGGAGTCCAAATGCAGAATTTGGACACATGCTACCAACACCAGTGGGTAGGAGAGGATGTTGCTGCATACGGAAGCGCAAACGGTGACTTCTTTCTTATTTATCATTCTATCGTTTTATTCTCTCTAGCACACGACATAGCGGGCCGATACTAATAAGCGGACTTCAACCATGTAATCTTTGCATGTGGGTTAAAATATATGTACGGATAGTGCTAGGTGGGCTGAAGCACTACACCTTTCCAAATTGTTTCTGTAGTGGTTCGGCGCCGACACGGATATCAGTTTTCTTTCATAATTTATTCAGCTGACCAGAAAAATTCGCAACATTTCACCACCACATGTTTGAAGATTTTGAATATCTAATATCTAATTTTTGATATGATAGAAGATTCTCAATATACTTTACACATACACTGGTTTTACATTTCATATAGGTCTTCCGTTTAAGATGGTGCGATGGCGCTGGGTGTCTTTAAAAAACCGCCAGTTACTAAGTGATTTTCCTGTGACAAGCAACTGGTTGCGTATTTTATGTTGTATATTGTGATTTTATAATATTTTGCATCATATGTAATATGTAATCTTATGAACCAGGTATATCGTATTATATTCGATGCATTCATCTTTTTAATTATTTACATTATATTATATTATATTATATTATATTATATTATATTATATTATATTATATTATATTATATTATATTATATTATATTATATTATATTATATTATATTATATTATATTATATTATATTATATTATATTATATTATATTACATTATATTATATTATATTATATTATATTATATTATATTATATTATATTATATTATATTATATTATATTATATTATATTATATTATATTATATTATATTATATTATATTATATTATATTATATTATATTATATTATATTATATTATTATTGTTTTTTGCCACACTACCACACTGTGCTGGGGCAAGGCAGAGGTGTAGGTTTTACCATGATAGCTTACATGCGGGTTTCGGTTGCGATGAAGAATCGCGGGATGCAGCCAGCTGACTTAGGTTCTTGTAAGTATGCTTCAGTGAAACCCGCGAAGTGAAGCAAAAAGAAGCTGCTGCGAGAATAAATAATATCCCATCCTAATAAATATGTAAAATATTTTTATGTTAATCTTTTCCATTATATTCATCCAATACTTTATTTACTTTTATTCATATTATTTTGGTCCATTTACCAAATATCGTTCCATTTTATTTTATTTTTTTATTTAGTCTATAGGAGCCGTCGCATTCTAGGTGTTACTTACGTTTAGTTTAGTTTGTTTGTTAAATTTTTAGTTCAAATAAATACTTTTTTAATCCATAATAGTATGCAGGTTTCATGTTGACTATATTGGTTGAATTCACCATATTTATATTAGGTTTTCAATGTCTACACTTCATCAGCAGTAAATACACCAGGAGACTAATAAAAACGGGTCTTTATTGTACTGGTATCATTTATTTTCAGCAACACATGGATTGTCTCTATCATCACAATATTATTATATTAATTAAATTCATGGTATACGTTATATTAATTGCATGTTGTTATATGATATTCATTATGAATCATAATTTCCATTATATACATTATCCTGATAACATGAAATGCTATAAACACACTATATAATAATTGAATACTGGGAAGGGATGGGAGCAACAGGGTATCATACGAATTGAGGACTGGACGAGGGAAAGTGGATAGTAGAGATGGTCGGGTTCGGGTTTTTGGACCCGAAACCCGGACCCGACCCGAACCCGACGGGTTTCGGGTCGGGTTCGGGTTTTGTAAATTTAAGCTTCTCGGGTTCGGGTCGGGTTTCGGGTTTTCAAATTTGAAATTCTCGGGTTCGGATCGGGTCCGGGTTTTTGAAAAAATGAACATTCGGGCTCGGGTCGGGTTCGGGTTTTTCATATTACAAATTATCGGGGTCGAGTCGGGTTCGGGTTTTGAAAAAAACACCCCATCCATTTCATGACACTGTTTGCGTCTATACACAAAACGCAGTCTTTTTTGTAGGAGTGAATTATACTTCGTAATACGAATGGATGACACATATAACCATACCAAATGTTAGCACCTCTGAATCGCTAGAATTTGTCGTATTTTCTGGTGCTCAAATATTGTATTTTTTCATTCTTGCATAAAATTCCGTCTCTTCAGATTCGCAAACTGCCTGAATTATTTAATTTTTTAAACGAACATTCGTGAAAGAGCATTCAACAATACGTGTTTCACATTTAAAATCTCTTTGCGATTTATTTTTCATGATAATTAGTAATAAACCAAATCAACAGGAATTCATCGGAAAATATCGGTACAACTTTCTATAATGGAATATAAGTTTCGACAGGTACTTTAAAACCGATACTTAGGCCGTGGCGACTTTTTCTCTACGTAAACGGTTTTGTGGGGTACATTTGTACTCCAGAACTAAAATCGCTCTAGTGTGTCTAATTTTTATTAAATTTATAATTAAATTGGATAGTTTTATTCTAAAATCATTCGCAAAGTAACCTGTTTAAAAATATTCGTGTTTTGACTATTTAATTATGTAATATTTCATTTTGTATAGAACAAGTCTTTAAAATACGTCAAAATTCCCTTTTTTCTTAATATTGCTATAACTCCGGTAGTTTCAAATCGATTTTGACCATTTATACGACGTTGTAAAGCTTATTAAATTTCCTTTTGAATTTTTTTTTTCAAAAACCGGTCAAAAAGTATATTTATTCCGATACTTCTTTGAAAACCAAACGCCAATACAAACGTTAAAAATACAGCAACATGCAGTAACAGAGATGAAACAGGAAGGCGTCGAAGGAATAGGTAGAGCCGGTGCACGTGTATATAAAGTAAGTATGTTCCAGAGCCTGGGCTGCAGAAGATAACGAATCGAATGATGCGTCTTGCATACTATATACAAATCATATTCACGAATGTGTTGTGACTCTTTCATCCGCAAAAGCAAAAATTACGATACCGATCCAAACGCATTTTCTAGTTACTTTGCTATAGTGCTTTGTTATACCAAATAATAGATACTATTATTCGGCAGAATAGGAACTTATACAATTTTACACAAGTTTCTCGCTTACTGTGTATCGATATTTTGCTTTTAAAAAAAGATAGAATTTTTTTTTGAATTATGTACACATGACAAAACACTAACGCAAACGGTTTTGTGGGGTACATTTGTACCCCAACCAAACTTTAAGCAAGCACTGTTAGATTGGTCAAATGAAACAAATAGGTTGTACCTGCCTTCACGGAAGTTTAATAATCAAATTGGTTTATGATAAAGATTGCTTGCAATTAAAATAAACTGTAACGGAAAAATAAGGATTTGAACTCATAAACTTGATGGTACTTTGGTGTCATTATGGCCGCTCAAATTTAAAAAGGGCACATTATTTTTTTTAAAAGCAGATAGTTTAGGCCAAATTTATTTTCTAAAGACTGTCTTTGTTCCATCAGACCTAAATCTAGCTTCACTTCCACCAGGTTGCTTTGTTCATGACACTCATATGGTGATGGTCAATGGTACATATATGAAACAAGCACTTTCTGTCAGATTGTTCCCAGGTTGAGCTGTTGCATGATCCAGATTCCTTCATGAAAATATATGGATTTCCACGAACTTAACGAATTGATCGCAAAAATTTTGTATGTTCTGTTGAAGCCATTAACGGATTATTAAAAGTTTGGAGTCGTTCCGAGAGCTCCATTGGAGATGTCGAAGAAACTCTATTGGCGCGCTTACCGTATAATCCGAAGCATAAAATAACTTAGATACCCAATCATAGATCGTCCTAACGCTAATGATGGGACATCAAGAACACGTCAGAAAATGATTGATACCCTTGCGATACAGGTTTGACCGTTCCAACCAGTAACGTGGGTGACGTCATATAAACTGTCGAATACGAATTGCCAATTGCCATAGCTTAATTTAATACATGTAGTAAATTATATGAAACTGCCTTGCAGGAATGGTTTCTGATAAAAAATCAGAAATTTTGGTTAAGTACGACGGGCAAGGTTGTTGGAAACTGTGCATTAAGCTTTCTGTTTCCCCATGAGTTAGCCGCCGATTTAACTTAATTTCCGGTTAAGATATCAACGATTTATAAGTTTCTCAGAACGTTACAAATTTGACGTTCAGTAATAGGAAATATAAGTGCGGTTTCTACTCGGCAGTGATTTGTTTTGCCATATGCAGATATAACTCAATGCGTATGGTGCTACTTCAGATTCGAGTGATTTTACTATCTTAGATGAGTCAAGGGTCCAGCTCGGGTGCCTAGAATTAAAAATCTTCGAGATCTTTGGTTGATTCTCTGTATTAGTAAGTTGGATTCGGATCGGGCTTCTCAAATTTTAAATTTTCGGGTTCGGGTCGGGTTCGGGTTTTCAAATTTTAAAATTCTCGGTTCGGGTCGGGTTCGGGTTTTACGAAATTTTCATTCTTGGGTACGGGTCGGGTTAGGGTTTTTAAGTTTTAAAATGTTCGGGCTCGGGTCGGGTTCGGGTTTTTCAAATTTTATAATTTTGGGCTCGGGTCGGGTTCGGGTTTTTCAATTTTCATGTGCTCGGGTTCGGGTCGGGTTCGGGTTCGAAAAAAATGAAACCCGACCATCTCTAGTGGATAGCCAGCCCAAGTCACTTGAAGGAAACTTTTTTTCTTCAGAAGTTCTTATAAGAGTTTGACGCACCCTTCTTAAAACAAACTATCAGGTGGGTAAAGCATGTAAGCGAAATTTTTTACCTTTTGACTGGAATATTATTGTTGGAAGGGACTCTTTTCCTACTTTTTCCCCTGCGGGGTATGCGTAAGTGTCTCTGCTTACGGGCCCGTCCAACCCTTTTTGATTTCCCTTTAGTAACAGCAATAATGTGAAGGTTTCACGATAAACTATTTCGGGGCTACTGTAAGTCTACCCGCATTCACTGGAAAAACCTTGAGCTGATGGTGGCTTCAAATCACATCACATCACATCACATCAGAAAAGTCTGTATGTGTGTGTATGTATGTAGGTATGTATGTATGTATGTATGTATGTATGTATGTATGTATGTATGTATGTATGTATGTATGTATGTATGTATGTATGTATGTATGTATGTATGTATGTATGTATGTATGTATGTATGTATGTATGTATGTATGTATGTATGTATGTATATATGTATGTATGTATGTATGTATGTATGTATGTATGTATGTATGTATTTGTCAAACAATCTCACCGTTTTTTCTCAGAGATGGCTGAACCGATTTACACAACCTTAGTCTCAAATGAAAGGTACAACCTTCCCATCGGTCGCTATTGAACTTTGGCCACCTATGACGGTTCATGATGGCTCCGGGGAATTTGCCAAGTCCCTAAGTTATTGTCATACCTATTGCTCAGCGAATTCTTTACCACTATGCTATATTTTTCCTTAGTGGAGAACAATTTGGTAAAAAAGTATTTTCTCTCCATTAAGGAGAAAATTGTGTAAAACTATCTTTGTTCGTAAAGAGCACAAAACCTATAACTAAATTAGTTATGGAACTTGCGTTTCAACTTCGTTTCATCAGAATCCGACACTAACTTAGTTAACGGAATAAGCTAGCGCCGGAATGAAGCTATTTTCAAAAAACGGAGACACTATTTGTGTTCCTGAGCAAACCTCTAGCCCTACTTGATGTCCCGTAAGAGAAGAAATTATGATTTAAGCTGGTGAAAACTAACTGTTCTCCACTAAGGAGACAAAGACAGACTTGTCCCTCTTACCGTCACGGTAAAGATGGACAAGTCTGTCAATACCAAGAGACATGCTGGTGAGCTTGAGTGATTCGTAGTTATGCTGCCTAAGCTCGACCCTCATCAGTAGAAGACAAAAGTTAAGCCCGTAAGGTATTAAGCCTGTTCTAATGACCCTGCCACTTCTAGTTTTCCGATCTGTATACTTCACATCCTTGCTCTCACTTGAGTACTATGGCTCTAAATTTTCATAACTTTCCCTACACAGTAATCATTTCATTTTTTTTTTTTGAATTACCTTTTGAAAAACTAAACAATCAAAAAAGCAAAAAAAAAATAGAGAGGTGGATTTTCTAGAAAGTGAAAATCTCATGCTAACGGCATAAGTGATCCTATTGCATTCTTTCCCACGAAAGGTATTCCAAATTCAAATTTGTACGTGCCATGTCCTCAGAGTCAGCTTGTCGATTTCCCTTCATTTCAGTGAACACAAAGCAAATCACAATAAACAGAAAAAAACGGAATCTCGTCAGCCAGTATCCCTCACGTCCCGGTTCCAAATTATTAGCTTCTCGTTGACCCACGCTTATCACGTCCTGGCTGGGGCAACATCACGAAACTTGTACATATACGATATAGCAACCACATTTCGGACTGACAACGATGGAGAATCGTTTCGCGTCGGTTTTGGGCGTGCAGTCACGTGAAGGGCACACACAGTGCATGACATGTCAGCGGCATATTGGGGTAAAAAGTTCACAACATAGGTTGCTGCTGCCGGCTGCGAAAGGATCAACTCAAATAAACATTCCTGCCTCGTTTGGAAAAGATTTTTTCTTCTTTTGTGTTAAATTGAACGGAGGCGACCTTTGGATCGAACCGAAGGCAAATTGAATCTATGTTGTGTCCTCTACCGGAGTAAAAAATAATGGTGGGAAACTGTGTCGAAGATGGGGATGTACGTGACCGAGATTGTAATGGAAGCATTATCAACTCGGTTTGCTGGTTCAGAGGTATTTTCGGCGTATCAATGCGTCTTTTCTTCGGATAGATGATTGCGCTGAGGGACATGACAGGGTCAGAACGAATGACGCAAACCTGGAACGAAATTTGCATGAGTTCATGTTAATTTGGGAAGTTTGATCCGCTGAAATGGTGCGAAATAGGGCTAACATCATCATTAAGGTCATTCGTTGTCCTACATTCAAAGTGAAAGTCTCAAGTGTAAATAAATCAGCAGTTATCGACTTCCCTCATAAGGTATATGTACATCCGAACCGATAAATCACCCGTGTTCCGAAAGCAAACTTGAACTGGGCAGTATTAGACCGCAGCACACATGTTGCGCTGGGCTTTCTGATCCGTGAAACCGCGAAAAGACGCATGAGGCTAATAAATGCAATAAATTACCGTCCAAAGGGTAAGTACTAGGGTGAGCCATTATTGAATGGAAAAGGAAACTTGGTCTTATGTTGCTAGGATAAATCTTTTTTGGTTCCATTTGGGGGTCAAAAAAAAGGAACTGAGAAATTTAGGGTCAACTAATGATGGCACCGCACGGAAAATCTACTATTCATTTCTAGAGACCATATTTTTCCCTGACGTAGGCAATCCGATGTGAGGATGCATAGTCCTAGAAATGCACAACAACATTGCCGATGAGAGTATGTTGTTAGAATGTACCTAAAATGTTATAGCTGTCATAGTTCGATGACTCGAATGAAGTTCAAAATAGAAATCATTTTTATGTTTCTCATCTCGTCCAGTGTTGGTAGTAAAACTTTTGTTTTACCCTCTAATTCGAACTAATAAACTTTGAGCTGTTATAACATTGTTTAGTGATATTCTAGCACAGTACTCCCTTCAGGCAAGTTGTATAATACTAACTGGGTTATACTTGAGCATAATAAATTACATACTTCGGTGAAACTGTTATCTCTAGAAATAAAAAGGTAAGAAAAGTTTTCTTATATTTACTAATTTCAATACACATTTCAGAGGCAATGCGAGATAACAAGCCACAACAATGTTGCTCCACCCTAGTGAGTACTAATCTAATCTGCGTGGTGAGCATATGAATGGCAGCCAGTTCGTCTTCAATCAAACCGGGAGTGTGCCCCCTTACCGTCGACAGCCTTTCACCGCTTCCAAGAAAAATATTCAAAACTTTTGCCCGAAGAAACAGCCGCTGTTCACATCTTTTCACCAGGCGTCACGTGATGTCACGTTGGTGGATGCTGCGGCTGGAAGTGAGTTTACCATTAGAGAATAATTTATGGCTTTCATAACGTAAGTAAATGTGTCGAGGCGTGAATAGTGTCGTATCGTATGCGCGTATGCGTGGGTTTGGTATGTTTCTACGTACGTACAGAACTGAAATCCGTCCAGCCGTGGATAGGATTCTCTTTCTTTTGCTATGCTTCTGGAGCCTCATCTAATCGCTTAATAGTAGTGGGGCCGTTGGCTGAGGTGTCGCGATGAATGGATCACCAGCGCGTTATTTGTGGAACGAAGAAATGCAAACGGGGGCATTATGAGTTTTCTTTTGAATTTGTGGTTTACAGTACATAAGTAGGATGGGTGTTGTTTACAGCAATACATTATGCACTGGTAAAGTGATATGCTTGTCTGTGGTGGGCAAACATGTGATACTGTGTTATCTTTTCTGTGGGGGAACGACTATGCAATCCCTCCGAGAGTCGACTTCTTGATCGTAGTATTATTCTATACAACCGTGAAACCATGTCTGAATATTTATATAAAAGAGAGGTCGCGTAGCATTCTCGTTCAAGGCCAAGTCGAAATTCAGCAAATCTTAGCCCATACCGGGTTTAGAGCTCAGGAGAAATGATATTGAAACAAGTAAAAGAATTCATCTAGTATCTAGTTTTTTTTTCTTTTGTCTAACAACATTTAATTATTGAGAAATGAACAGTTTTACCAAAAAATATATAGGATCAACTCAAACTTTGAAAACTTTTTCCGAGACCCGGAGGGCCTAGTCTCATATACTAATCGACTCAGCTCTACAAATTGGGACAAAGTCTGAATGTGTGTGTTTGCGTTTTTTATACGTAGGGTTAAAAGATACAAAAACCTGGCCTGTAGTGTACTGACACTGTGTGGGACTCACTACTTACTTTCATGCCCCTTCCACGAAAAACACGACTTACACTTTTTTCGCCCTTCTTCCACACGGAACTATACACTGTTACTTCGTGGGGGAGCTCGATGTGCTTTCGTTGCACCTCTTTCTCATGTTCACGAGTTTTCCGCAGCTATCTCGGAGCCTCACATGATCCATGAAATGGCTCGACCTTTTAACTCTCGACTCTTCTTTAGCTTTTCGTCTCCATCTATTACGTTGCCATTTAGCTCTCATTTCAGTGAGCCGTTTAGCTGCTGATTTCATGATCCATTTAGCTCCTGTTTCCGCCAGACATTCAGCTACCAGCCTCATCACGATCTACCTGGATAGTCACCGATAGTGAACTCACCCTACTACGACTGAGAGTTTCCTGACGGAAGAATTTCTCTCGACAGCGATACCCGCTTTCTTAAGTCATTTAGCTCCCCGTTTTTTCGAGATCTATTCGAATATTATCGGCGATTAAACTAACCTACTTCGACTGAGAGTTCCCCGGCGGCGGAATTTCTCTCGGCACCGAAGTCTGTTTCGTGAGCCAATCAGTTCACAGCCAATTAGCTTCTGCACTACTGTGAATTCCTCGGCGGTGGACGTATCATAATACCGATGCTTGTTTTCGTGAACCATTTAGCTCCCCGCTTCGTCCCGATATACTCTAGTGTAGCTTCCGATTCACTGGCGCCCCAATGACCCACTGCTAGCAATTCAACGCGATCTACTCCCCGGCGGTTGATTTGGCCTACTCTCGAAATACCCGGTAGGGTGTCGAGGTCGGTCCGGCGATTCCGGTGAAATTTGACGTCTGGCTTACTGGCGCCCCGACGACTCGAACCCGGTGCGTCTTTGCGCGCTATTCAACTGATCCCCGGTGTGGACTTAGTCTACACCGACGGAGAGGTCATCGATGGTGGAATTTCCCCTGAAATCCGATTTGTAATTTCACGGCGGCTTTCTAGCCGATGGCGTCACTTTGGTGGTCCCTTCGCCACTTTCTCTGCAGCTTAGAGAGTATACTCGTAACCAATCTGTAGGCAGCATTCCAGATATGCTCGTCGCGGCACATCTCTTCGACGATATTTTCAACGATATTGTTCGTTCGAATGATCCTTGTCAATACGTTAGTTGTCCGCGCAGACAGGCATACCCCTTCGAATTTCTTCGAAGGGGGCATTCGGCATTCGAAGATCGCGTGTTCTAGTGGCTCATGTACGTTCACACACTCCTAGCAAAGGGGTTCAAAGCATGTACAAAATTATACAGGTGCCTCCGGAAGCATCCGTGCCTAACTGTGTCAAATGGAAGATCACCTCTCTATGCTTCCTTTGCACCCAAGTCGACACATTTGGGATGAGTCGGTGGGTCTACCTTCCTTTCTCCGCGTTGTCCCACTCTTGGTGCCACTTAGGCAACGAGTCTTCTCGGACCAGTCTCCTTGCATTACGTGCATTTCTCCGCCACTGGTAGCATTCCACGTTCTTAGCTAGAGTAATGCAGATGGGAATCATCCCAGAAATTAAGCATACCGCCTCCGACGATATCGTTCTGTACACACTCGCTATTAGGCGAAATGTGCTTGTCAACTTCGTCTGGTTCCGCTTTGAATTCAGCGCAGCAGTCCAGGCCGGTACGCCATACCTCAGCATTGAGGATTAGACACTGCGCCAGCAAACCGGATGCCACGCTTCACCCGGAATCGCTGGACCGACCACGGTACCCTACCGGTTGACACGAGAAAAATATAACGAAAACCAAGACGAATCGGATCGAGAGAACTTCTTTCGTCGGGGAACTCTCCGTCGGCGTAAGCTAGATTAACCGGACGCCCTGCTCCACCGGAATCGTCGAATTGACCTCGCCACCTGGGTGGCTGGAGTTTCGGTTTCGGGAGAACTTTTCTCACCGGGGAATTGTCCACCGGAGTAGGCTAGGTTCATCGTCGGGGATTAGACCGAGTAGTTCACGAACAAGCCGGGAGCTCAACAAGTAAGTGGTACTGAATGGTACGAGAAGGGAGTTGCGGTACTGAATGGCATGAAAGAGCCAAAGGGCTTAGTAAACTAGACAATCTGAAATTTGCCGCCCAGATTGTCTTCCTAGGGAAAGAGCACTAAATACTACTGAAGGAACTAACTACTAAGTAGCTGGATTAGAGTGGGTATGCACGAATAGAAATTGATAAATTATGATTAGCTTTAAATTAGGAAATCAGTTTGTGAGTGCTGATATTTTTTAAAATGAAAAATCAGTTCAATTTTCATCATTTTCCGAAAGTCGCTTAATTGATGATGATAATGATGATGATGTGAACCCACCATCAGTGCAAACGCTACGCCAGTGGCTGCAGTTGCTTTTAACAGCAAAGCCAAATTTTGCTAGCAAACGACTTTCAATTTATCGCTGTATGAAGGACCAAAAAGGGTTGGATCCATAAGCAAAAGTTCTTATGCGCACTCCATAGGGACAAAGAATCTCCTTCCAACAATAAAATCCAGTAGTTTGAATAGCGGCATTTGCGATACTCGTTAAGGTACTACCTGATGGTTTGTATGAGAAGAGCGCGTCAAACTTACCGTGCCGTGACAGATTGAAATATTGACAATAACTACATAATTCCGAAGAATTAGGAAGTCAGTGCAAACCTTATTATCTTTTGACTAGAGACAGGTGATCCACGTACCCTAATCCATGACACAGTTCGTATGATGTTCTGATGCACCCTCCCTACCCAAATTATGAAATAAATATATCAATAATATGTATATAATGAATGCAATGAATACAGTTCAAATAGTAAATAAAAATAATGAAATGTTTCAAAGGAATAAAATGTTATTTATGTATATAACAAATATAATGTTTAATAAGGATTAAACTGCAGTTCGACCATAGCGCCTGAAATCCACATCCGACCTATACACTACAATACAATCAAAGCAGGTTCTTCGAAGCAACTCCGTCTAGTCAATTAAATTACACAATGATAAATACAAAACAAGCGAAAAAATATTGTGGTTAAATTAACTAGGAAGTAGAAAGTAGCTTACCCACAGGAGACATACTGATGAAAATTATAACGTAATGAGTTTAGGGAATATTACTACAACGAATACAATGAATATAATACGGTGAAAAAAAGCTTTCTTCAATGAACTCGGCTATGTTGGTCTGTTATGTCACTGAAAACAATAAAAATCATTGGATCGAAATAACTGCAAATAATTAAACTTCTGGGCCTAATTAATGTACTGGAATGCCAATGCGTAAAGTCAAACTGCATCTACGATCAGCAAACGCGAAGAAACTGTACAACGGGTATAAAAGAACCCGTCAGATGTTCAGATACACTCCGCTTTTTCTTGTTTTTTTCTTGGAGAATAATGCAATGAAAAAAACATATTCCTGATATCAGCCCCTATTACATCATGAATTATATGGATTAGTTATTGGCTAGGATACTGAGACATCACTGAGTCAAACAAGACGCATAAGTGGTTTAAAAGAATGACCTACATATATACAATTAAAAATAAAATTCTAAAATGGGAAATCTCATTTCGAAGCAGATAGTGGACATTAATGTATCTAAATTCGTTCATAGTTCATCACACCCTCTTGCGCCAAAGGTTTTATTTAGTAAAACCATCAAAATAGAGGTTCACATAATGCGACGTGAGCATTTAAGAAGTCATGTAGCGGAGTATGAAACAAACACTAACCAAAAACCAATATGATGCATGATGCACATACCATGCTTCATTGGTGATGTAAAATTTTGAAATATATAATTCAAAATAAAAAAATATTTTTGGAAATTATTAAACAATTAAATAATTAATTAATATATATAAATATTATTAATTAATTAATGTATAAATATATAAATTAATATATAAATAAAAAATAAATGTCTATGAATAAATAAATAAATAAATAAATAATTACATAAAACACTAAAAGCAAAAAAACTAAAGCTACTGATGTAAAATTAATGTTTTTATGCAAAATGTTTTTCGGGGTGAAATAATATAAATAAATCGCCACTTCCTTCGAAGGCGGTGTCCAAAGTTAGAGTCATCAATCAATTTATTTTTAACAGCTACTTCATGAAAGGAGAGGTTTTGACTATGAAATAAATTTGGACAATAATTGATTACCATTACCATCGTTTGAGTTTCTAGTACAAAAAAAATATTCAACTAACATTCTGTTGATAATCCAAACTAAATCTAACCAAGGCCAAATTAAATGATACCTAAGGTAGGTATTGCTATGGTTTAGGCATTTTCAGGCAATAGTAAAGGAACGCTCTCACCCATCATCCGACCTTCTAACGCTATTGCGCCATCCGACCGTTTGATCCTTGTTCATTTCTATGACTCTGATTTCTATTGCTGATTAAAAGTCATTTCTTGTATTTTTTTCTTAAATGCAATAGAACAATTATTCCTGGGACGCACATCATTTCTTGTCAAGACATAATCATCCGCAATCGCAACCATTTCGATGTATCCGTGAATAACTTCCGGAAATCCATTTCTTTTCTTCTCACTATTGAACGATTGAAAAATACATTCAATCTTGACTCAAACTTCGGGTCGATTCGTGGTCACCTGATTTTTATTCAATTCACAATGTTTCACTTAATTCAATCAACACCATTTACCCAGATTCCACAAGACACGAGATAAAAAGAAACATATCCGAATCACACGACAGCTTCCACGTAACTATGTTAAAATCGATTTGAAAGTTGAAATACTGAATTTATAAAATTTATTCTCTTTTTTGACAGAAATGAAAATTTTTTTCGCGTCCTGTTTGTTTGGCTACTTTGATCCAACTGATTTTCCGAAAGTCCCTTTAATATTAAAAAAAATCAATTTTAGTGGTTTTGGGGGTTAACAAACCGGATCGTTACTGTATACAGAACGATGCGTTCTTGCCTATCTAGTCAATTTATTAATAGTAGACGGTATAATCCAAGTGTGTAGCAAACATGTGCAACGATAATTCATTCAAATGTTTTTACTCCACACATCGGCATAGTCAATTCAGCTTTAAATAAACTTCGTTCCATTTGTGGATTAATTTCTTTGCACAATTGATGACGATCGCTGCTTTATGGTTGATTCGGAAAACTCTTTTTTCTAGACCTATTTTAATGAAAAATTTGTTCGCAATACTCAACTTAATATAACTATGTTATGAAAACTAACACCAAAAAACTTGTAAGCCAGGCAGCTAGATGTGGATAATCGAGAATAGGGATATTTTACATCTATACTCGCATTGTACAACGTCCCACAGATAGATTAAGCAATTTTGATTGAATCTGTAAAATTAAAAATTTATTTTTTGTGATTCGAATTATATAAAAACTAAGTCGACATATGACGTAATTTTTTGAATTGCATCCGTTTTCATTGCAATTTTATCATGGAAAATGATACGCTTGGACAATTGCATCGGAAACACCCGCTTGGTTAAGTAGTTGTCGTGGTTTGCTGCCAAAAACGTCTTTTCAGGCGAGGCTCGTTTTTTTGTCAATCGTGTATGTAAACAAACGAAACTGTGTTCTTGGTCTGATGAACAGCCGCAGGAGACACTAGGAAAACAATTGCATCCGAATGTGACTGGTGGTGTGGTTTGCATCCTGGACCCATTTTTTCAAAAATGGTTCTAGCAAATAATTATAATTTTATTGCGATTTTTAAAAATCTTAATAAAACACCATTTATTTTGAAATGAACGTCTCAAATCCGAAAAAATGTACTATGTTAGAAGCAAAAATTAACCTTCAGAAGCCTCAGCCTTCTGAATTGTCCATTTTACATACTTTTCGCACAATTATATCACTTTATTGAGCAAGTGTAACTACTAATAAGTCCCACTCTATGCATTCTCATTGCCCGAATAGGACTCATCTATCTGTCTCAGTTTATGAGAGTCTGGACCGTGCTACAGTTTAAACTACGCTCATTAGCGCATGATTGTGAAACCATAGATATAACACGTTTAACTCATTAGCGAACCGGTCAACTGTTACTACTTTTGACTTCTGCGATACCGCGAGTTGCTCGTTAACAATGCTCATTAACGCCTTAACGCGTCAATGAATGTGGAAATACTGAGGAACTAATTTCTAGAAGAGTTAGTCAAATGCTCGAATAAGTGTACTAGTATCCTAGGATTACCATAATCATAAGACTAATTTCGTTTATTATTTCATATACTTAGATTAAATGTTTTTCTTTATGTGCCGGAAACAACTTGAACGCAATTATTTTCCACTGCTACAGCATAATACAACAAGTGCAAAGCAAATTAATGCTACGCTTAGTGGGCTTAAATCCAATTTACTTGTGCTAAGTGGATTTCTTTAAATGTCGCCATCGTAATCCGCTGGTGTTGATCCCATTCCATTAACTCGATATTGCTGATAGGCTTGAAATATGAAACATATACTCACTTGTATCACGAAAACCGAACAGGTTTACTGAGGAAACTATTCAATTTATATTTTTATCACCTTCGTGCGCCGCAGTGCATTGTTGCCACACAATACCCGGAATTTCACTATACACGTTTCACCTAACTCGTTCTCTCGACATAAACAATTTCTGTTAATCAGACAAAGTCACTTTTTAGTCACAAAAACATTCAATCTCATCAGCTGATCGTGGTTTGTTGTGAGAAAAAAACACTCATTTCATTTCAGAACAGCACACAAAATAAACAGTATTAATGCAACTCTTCCTCGGAACTAACAGTCATCAAGACTTTTATTACAACTTGATTAAAGCAACGGCACCGAAATCCGCAAACAACAAAAACAACAGCTGCGGACCGTGTTTACACGCTAGACTAGTCGACTTGATGATCCACGATCTGCACCACAGTTCTCCCAGAACACGTTGCGCGCCCGCTGCTCCGATACGCCAATAGCCGAGATATGCGCTACACTTCTTTCCTGTCCCACGTCGAGCACAAAGTTGTCTGCCGGGGAATCGTTCAGCTGCACGCGATCTTTCCGTACGCAGAAAACAGCGGATAATGGAAGCAAAAAATCGAAAATTGGCCCATTAATCATCCGCCAGTCATCAACACTGCACCGTCCGCGCCGCTACTCCGTTTACACTTTCACACGAATCCGACCGGAATTTTTTGGGAAGCCCTCAAAAAAAAATAAATTGTTTTATTGCAGCACTTGTAAAGAACCTTTCAGACAATAATCACTGGATCGTAAACTGATCCAATTGCACTTTTTGAATTGTATCCGGATATTCCTGGGATTAACCGTACCGGATGCCGCACCAAACAGTGACTGCGTTCCCAGCCGTGAATTGCAGACTATTTAAAAAGAGATCATCGATCTCGGGCGGCTATCCGAGAACTCGCCAAAACAGCGCGTGATCAACACACAAACACTGTACTGCGTGCGAGATCAACGCGAGAACGATCGATTTAATCTCCCTATGCTATCTAACTCGCGAGCATCGAAAATTGAACTGACTGGCGCAACGCAGCATACCCCCGATGAGCGGTCGGCTCGGCGCAAAAGGAATAGGAGAAAAAACATCGCAACGCAAGTCCTGAGCAAACATCGAACACTCTCTAGAGCTCAACATGGATGAGAATGAGTTACGCTCTCTGTTTACCTGCAGTTTGTTTATGTTCAATTTCGATGTTGTTATTCGTTCGTCTCACCTACTTTCCGCCCAGCGCGACCCAGACAATAGACGATCCTCCCCGCGAACAAACTCTGTCGGACTTGTTGCCGGTCGCCTGCCGGGGCAGTTCAACCTATCGGTCCGTGCATGTTGACGGCGGGAAACGACCGACCGATTCTTGATTGGATGCATGGATGGACGAGTCTCTCACGCTCTCCACTCTTCTTGTAATGAAAATAAACATCGAACTCCTCCGGTCGGAGCGAAGCGAGCACTTCGATAACTAGCATATTTTCCGCAGCATCAATAAGTTCCACCCGCTGATCATTCATGCGTGCGTGCATAATGTACAGAAGCAGATGAGCGAAACGGATGGAAAAAAACGGTCCTCATCTATGCGAGGCTGATGCTCCGGGCAGAAAGACGACAACATAAGAGGGAGTCACTTGATAGACGCCACTCAAACCTTTTTTTTCGGGACTGTTTGTTTACGGAATTGCCTCGCGTTGTTTCGTACGTTCGTGTGTTCGAAGATGCTCAGTCAGTTATGATGAAATCAACATAGATAGGGGGTATGCAGTGTGCACAGTGATCTTACAGTTAGTTTAATCGAGTAGGTATGGGGGATGAGCGTATTTTCATCCCTTGAGGCAATTGTGTTTTGAATAACAATAATCTGTCACAGACTAAAATAACTATTTTAGTATATCTGATAATCTACGCGAAAATATATTTGGCTATTATTGACATATTTTATCAACTGCCTCTCTTATCTTCTGCTATAGATTTTACACATTGAACAAATTTGGTTATTGCGCACATTGAATATATGTTAGAAGTATATGCAATAAAATGCATAAAAACCACAGCAGAATAAAAGGGACCGTAATAGAAACCTTGGAAACTCTGCATATTTTATTTTTCGTTGTATATAATACTAATATCACCCAATGTTCTACATAATAAAAACAGATGATCTATTCTGTGAATTTATTGTCGTTGTAAGGATCTAATCGTCGCCCAATTACTAATGTGATTTTACTAACTACTAATATAATTTCACCCTATTGAATATAAAAATCCTGGGTAATACTAATCTATGCGGAGCAATGGCGTTGTCAGGAGGATTTAGGATTTAGGAAACATGTACTTTGTTTTAATGTAGTAAATCGAAAATATTGAATTCAATATTAATTCTTGAAAAGGGCCAAAGAGATTTTTATTAGAGGTGTGCGCCGACAAAAGTTAATATGGATTTATATTTTATATTTTGTCAACAAAAACCTAAAGTAGAAAGAAATATGTTGAATGTAATTGTATGATGGAGAACTTATCCGTAAATAAGTTTTTAAATTTCATGCTAATTGATATACAAAACTGTAATTTTATTACAGAATACAATTCTAAGTATCATTTTAAATCCAAAAAAATGCGATAGTTGTCTAGATATTTGGAATTTTGTTCCAACAAAAACCAATTAATTCATGTAACTATGCCTTTTTCAAAAGTTATTCGTGTTACCATAAAATGCCAACTAAAGGTGGGACAAACACAGTTTCGAGAATTGCCTGGTATAAGCAGATATTCAATCAATAAAACAAATGAAATTAAAAAAATAATGAAGCAAAAAAATTATCGAATTCCTAAAATGAGTAGAACGATTTATTTAAATCAAAATAATAAATTATGTAGGGTTAATATTCTTGAGGTGTGATAGAGGAACATATTTGGGGAAAAAAATCGTTCTACACATACTATCAAATCACAACAGTTACAGTTTTATTGCACTTTTTCTCTATTTGACCTGTTTGTCTTTTAATTGTTTGAACTCAAGAAGTGTATCTTGTATTTCATATCTTTTAGTTCCATTGGAAAGGTGAGAAAATTTCCTACTGAATAAAACTCTCATATTTTTCAGTTAATGGATTTAAGTTAGCTTTAAGTGGTAAAGTAGCCAAAAGATTGTGTTTTGATGAGGTTTATGGGACATGCTTTCTGGTATAATAGAAAAAAGATAAAAATATCCAAGTGTAAAAACTCGAAAACGTGGAAACAAGAAGAGATAGGTGTATGAGATTAAAGAACAAATTATGTAGTTTTTTCATACGAACAATCTGAATGATCTAAAAGAATGGTGTTATTTAAGTTTTCGCGAAATGGATGAAAACTCGATTAAAATGTCTAACTCGAAGATGCTTTACTTCTTAAATGTTACCTAAACTCTAAAACTCAAAGATATGAGGACACCTTTTAATATGAAATTTATTCACCTTTCTAATGAAATTAATAGAGTAGAAATACAAAGTATACTTTTTGAGTTAGAGGAATTTAAAGACAAACAAATCAATTTCAGAAAAAGTACAATAATTCTGTGACGGCTGAGATATGACGGTATGTGGAGAACAATTTTTCCCCCAAATATGATCCTCTACCACCCCTTGAGAGATTCTTAACCGTGAAACAAACACCCTTAGTTCCGCGCATTAAATGAAAAATTATAAAAGTTAAAAAAATTACAAAATTAAGAGAATAAATTAACAAATTGAATAAAACTAATAAAAGAAATGATTGAACAGAATCAATACTACGGGGGTAGGAGTAGCGCATTGGTGAATCGATTGCCTTGTACGCAGCGCACCTGGGTTCGAGTCCCGACCCCGCACATAGGGTTAGATTTTTTTCATAAGAGATTTTTCTTACCCGAAGAGGCGAATGACCTTAAGGTTAAAACCTCTATAATCGAAATAAAAAAAAAGAATCACTACCATTAATAAAACGAATAAATGCATGAATTGAAAAAAGAGTAAAATGAATAAGTTGCAAAACATGAATGAAAAGAATAAAATGCATTAAAATTATAATTAAATTAATTTAATGAATTCAAAAGAGTAAATGAATTAAATGAATCCAATGCATTTTATGAATTTGAGTAATTTAATAAATTGTATGAATTAAATGAATTATTTGAATTAAATGAATTTAACTAATTAATTAAATTAAATAAATTAAATTCGTTGAATTGATTTTATTGAAAAAAATAACTACCTGAGGAGACTTGACCAATAAAATTTTGAAAAATCAGAACAAACAATAATGATATAAAATATACTGTAATCCTTTTTTTTCATGTAGGCGAGATCCTTAGGTAGCAGTAAAAACTATAAAAGGGTTGCATTTCATAAATTTCGATTTTTAAGTGCTTTTCATTTTAAGGATTAACTATACTGCTTCCATGGCGTGTTCACACGTCACGAAATCATTCATATTACTGCTATCTTTGTTTACTAATACTAAAAGATAAAGACTGATATTTGAGGTGAGATTTTTTTTTGCAACGTGATTAACACTAACAGTAGGTACCACAGAATAGTAAATATCAGAAATGTTGTATCTTTCTTTAGCTTATTGCCACTTGGTCAAGTCTCTCCATAAAATATTGGCCAAGTCTCCCCAACATTAGTTATCGCATTCAATGCCGTGCAAATTTTATTAATAACTTTTTTCCATTTTTTATTTCGACTATGTTAGTCACATTTTCTTTTTTTACATTTTAACGACATTCAATTAGCTAGAGATTACTGGGTAGGAAAGGTTATGAAAATTAGAGCCATAGTACGCAGGTGAGAGCAAGCATGTGAAGTAAACAGATCGGAAAACTAGAAGTGGCAGGGTCATTAGAACAGGCTTAATATCGTACGGGCTTAATCTTTGTCTTCTGTTAATGAGGGTCGAGCTTAGGCAAAATAACTACGAATCACCCGAGTTCACTAACATGTGTCCTGATAAAGGTAGACGTGTCTATCTTTACCTTGACAACCGACTATAACTATTCCAATGTTCCGATTTATGTAAAATCATTTAAATACTTCATAAAGAATATGATGATATATGAGTACTTTAAAAGCAATTATTAGTCGAGTAGATATATCCAAAAAAATTAATAAAAAATTACATCATTTAACGTAAACTTATTATTTTCGGAATATTTTCTATAAAGAAAGGATTTTTCATTCCAAACATTTAAAATTACCTTAAAAGATCGAAACAAGTATAAAAATATTTTTGAAAAAATTTTAGGTGCTTTATAGAACACGTCATAGCCAATAATAGAACTATGCACTAGGTCAAGTCTCTCCATGTTCCCCTATCCCAAACTAATCTGTCGCCAGTTGAACATTTTAGTTGAACATTTGCATTTGCACTAGCGTTGCCTGGTGGGACAATTCCAAGTTGATATTTCCGCCGTCCAGAAATTCAGGTCCAGTATTTTAACGAGTAATTGAAAATAGTAACTGAGATAAGATTACACGTGCTTTAAGCCCCGACAGAGAGAGAGAGAGAATATATACGGACTGTAAATAATACAGGTCAATATTTCAAAGTATTCATTTGCATTAGAGTAAATAGAAGGGAGTGTGAAGTGTCTAGGATTATTTTATAGTCGATAGTATAAAACGGCGCATTACGTCGATTACATTGCAGTCTCTTTCCAGTCATCCTTATAGCTTGCGAATTGTTTCGTTCGGAATTCTCAATTCGGAGATATGGATTAATGAGTCCTATAAAAACCAGTACCATGAAAAAGTAATGATTCGAACTCTCAGAATAGGGGATCATTCATAAATTACGTAACGCTTTTAGGGAAGGGTACGACAAAGTGTGACATATTGTGACATATGGGGAAGGGTGAGTAAGATAGAATGTTACGGAACATGTTGGCAATCCCTTTGGTCGGCACTGCTACTTGGTTGTTTTTGGAACATGGTTAACGAGCAGACGCCATATGTCTATGTCTGATGCCATTTTAAAAATCAAAATGGCGGCTTCCGGTTTTGTGGAATTCTCTAAACCCCAAATAATATCGCTATTTCGAAACGGGCTTGATGTTACCACTTTTGTTTTAGAAATAAGTTGTCAAAGCTTGTTGTGAATTGTAAAGTGATCAATTCACCTATAAGAATGCGATCGATTTAACTTGTACGTTATTCATTTTTGGGTTGTTCGTGAATCTGATTTGAATTTATTCACTGTAGTAATTCTTTCGCATTACGAGGACGCAATAAAGAGGTTATCAAGCGGCGCATATCACTGCTAGCACTGGTCTAATATTACTCGTTCTTCTCTTATATGGGTCATTCCGCACGAAGTGATCAAGGCACATGTAATCGACCTAAATAGATTTGAACCAATTTTGGTGGAGTAATCTAGGGCCAATATATAAAAATCGAAAATTTTGCTTCAATTCAACCACCCCATGAGACATCAGAATACCGGACCCTATCTCAACCTTAAAACTGTTTCTTGGGGTATTTTCGCACCCCAACGCAATTAAGGTAACAAGATTATGAAAATAACTGTTCTTACGAATACAACGCAATATAACAATCAAGCTGGCATTCGCAGAAATCATCAGGCTTTCCACAAGTATGCAAACATGCATACTCTTTTCTATCGAGATGAATGTTCATTATTTTACAGCCAAGAGTGTTTGACCGGACACACATGTTTTGATATTAACTAGTTCATTAAATTCAACAATACATATATTAAAAAACAAAATGCTTGGGCGATGAAATAAATTAACAAGCGAGCAACCTCTAATTTTGTTGCTTCTAAAGATATGGGAGCAAGAACCCAGTGAATGACATCTTGCCTCCAGACACCGAATGCCATGATGTTCATGTATCACCCGAATCCAAAACATCCTTCCATTTCTGCTCCGGTATTGATCTGTTTCGAATTTCGCGGACGATAGCGCTTCTTTTTTGTCGTTTGATTGCAATACTTGAACTGAATGTTTACTTTTTGTAGCTCCAGCTATTCTTACAGTGTTGCGGATGTCTTGGAGCGCAAGTTTTAATCGAGATTAATATTCTCGAAACATGCGTTATTATTTCAGTACAAACATTTGTTTCATAACTAAGTCGAAAATAATTTTGCATTGTTGGAATTGGTTGACTGATGCACCATGAGTCAAAATAAAAATATCTAGAGAAACTTTTAAACAATTTCTTTAAAACAGTTTTGGCACCACTTTCAAACAAGTTTACCAATACTAGTTCTCGTCGCGATTGTTTACATTGCGGAAAATTAAAAACCGAAGTAAAAATTTAAACGCACAAATGCGAGTTTTCCGGCGTTTTTCGATAGTAATTTATACATTAGTAGAGTGTTTCGAGCTTCGTGAACAATCGATTAAAGTTTCGTTGGTGCGTTTTGACGCGAAATGTGAAAAAAGTGTGTTTGAAAAAGTGCAAGTCAATTGCAATCGGTAGTGGAATATTCTATCTTCCTTGAGTAGCAGTTTGGTGACAATCTTGCAAGGTTAGCATATTGAAAAATGTATTTTCACTTTGGTTGGTGCCTGATGCAGGGTTAGGCAGGAGAAGGAGGGAGGAAGGGGGTAGCCTGGCTTCCTTGTATAATGTCCTTAATTGTTTTGAATGGGATTTATCGAAGAATCGGTCTACGATAGATTGGTATATGACTCAATTGCAAGTTTTAGTTTTGGTTTCAAAAATCCACACACAACCGTTTCACAACCACAAGCAAGTCGCGAAAAAATACACCCGCTCGTTCTGCTTAGCGCCTACAGCGCCGTCTGGACCTGAGTAGCTGATGCAACAATTTCACGGATGGAGGAGAATTCTTCACAGAAATCTCATGAATTTATTTATTCAGAGCTGGTGAGATCGTTTCATATCATTTTTCAATGCTTGTCTACCTTCATAAATATTTTCCTTTTTGTAAATACGTGCCAGAATCAAAAATATTTTGCAAATTGCAAATTGCAAATATCCAATTGATACGTGGATGTATTCGCGCGGGGCTTATTGCATATGAAGGCGGCCTCAGAATGTACGTGTAGGAACAGGCATTCTTGAAATGGGTCGTTGAATGTACATTAGAGCTATCACCTTTCATTTCCAGGGCTAAACATTTGTATATCTATCGATGAAAACGAATATATCATTACACAGATGCAGACAAATTTCTTCCATAAAAGCACTGCCAGTCAGTGGGAAATGGATTGTATACACACACACAACCGTTTCACAACCACAAATAAAACTTACAATCTGAAGTTATATTATTGATGTAATAACAAAGTTTTAACGAGTAATTACAGAGTAAATCAAATGATAGCTGCATAGAACCATAATAAAACAATCGGTTTCGATGGAAAAAACAATGATAAATCTTTCAAACAAACCAATTTCAAATGAAAGGCCTAATACTCAGACAGAACACTATTAATTTGTTTTTGATTGTGATGTTTAGCTAGTAAGATATGGATGTTTGTATGTGCAAAAAACGCTTTTAATCTACCTACAAGTGTGATGAGGCACTTCTTATAACTCTTAGAACTCCCACTTCGGATACTATATAGATTAGCATTGAACAACATCATTGCGAGAAATTTCGAAAGTCAAAGCAAATAAAAGGCTTAAAGAACAAATCCCCTTTGAAATAAGTGGACAATCGACTTATTACTAATGCTTTGTGAATAAAATATTTATGTTCCTCATTCAGTGCATTATTTGTGGCAAAACTGAATTTCCCTTAAGGGGCTATAAATTATAGCGTATATCTGAAGTACATATCCTTAACCCTCAAAAAGGCAGGGGGTCTAGGAGGCCCAGCTTATTGCAGTTCTCTAGTTTCAATGATCTTGTAATTGGAAATACAAATAATCAAGTGTTTTCGAGCTTTCGACCCAAGCAACACTTGCAACATGTAATGGCCGCGGTTTATTGCATAACCATAAACTTTTGCTGGTGCGCTGTTTCAGTTGCTAAATCAGTTGAATAATGGTTTATGTATGCTTCTTTTCAACCAGTATTGTTGTAGAAACTGCTAATCAACAAGCGGTGCTGCTCGGGGATTCTCTCACTGATAAAACTACAAAAAAGGGGCCTTTGATTTCATTGAGCCATAGGAGTGATTCTTCTTGAAGTCACAATTTTAGCTTGCGATTTTGAGGGTTAATATCGCTTTTTTTCAAATTTTCAAGGTTATTTATAATACTCTCACCCTTATTATTAGAAGTTTGTTTAATGGGTTACACCACTGTATAATTAAAAAAATCGTGCTTAAAATATGGAGTAGGGTCGGGTTCGATCGAAGATTTGGTGCTATTCACAATCCGGTTTCGCTATATCAGTAATCAGCAGTGATTTTCCAATAATGCTACGTGGCATATCTAGACCGAAAATGGTATTTGTCATGAGCGGCGCCCATTAATTCCCAGCACTAAAATAACTGAAAAACTGAAAGGTATGAAAGTCGGGCGTGGCAGACTTCATCGTTCTAAAATATTATTTTAATTTTATCGTTTTTAAATTTCCTTCATAAAAAACTTTCCCCGCAGCAGAACATCTGCTGTGAAACTTTTCATCTCTTTTTTAGAGTTTAACAAAAGAAGTGCACTTGAACTTTGCGGTACAGCTCTCCCGGCAGTGCCCTATTTCGCATTGTTGTAAACTATTCAACTGCTGAAAGAAGCAGCTGTGATTTCTCTCGATCAGTTGGCATCAATTACAATCTTTATGACCCGAGAAAATATGCTAAAATAAACTGTGGAAAATTTCAGCACGCGTTCTGCCGTAGCGAAGGGCAGGTGGCTCTCCATGGTAACGAAACTAGCACTGAACAATTTTAGAAATTTATCGTGTTTCTGCGTTGCATTCTGGAAAACAGTAAAACCAATGTTTACTCGGTACAGCATTCGACCAAGCGTAATAAAGTGCTGAGACGCGTACACAATCTCAATTTATTTTGATAAGTTCTCGGAAGTGCAAAACATTACCCACTATTTATGCACACACGATTACTAAATAGCTTTCAACGAATAATGATTTCATGGTTAAAGGGGTTCCCATAAAAATGAATAGTTCGGTTTGGTAAGCTCAACATTTGATATGACCGCTTATACTTTCAAATCGGTCAAGTATGTCATCAATTTAGGTCCTAATACATTATAGACTAAATAGGACCAAGTAAAATGCGCAGGTTGCGAATTATCTACTGTCAATCATTACAATTAAAGATGTATGTTAATCCAGTGTCAAACCAAACGATTGAGGATTAACATCTACTCTCAAGATTTGCTTTACAACGAGCTTAACCAATATCGAGTCCAAACGAGAAGGTATACCTTTCCTTTCACCAGCTTACCTGAACCCAATTGGCCTGCAAAGTCCATACCAAAATGGGATAATACCTCTGTGGAGGGTACGACTGTTTGCGGTCAGCAATGATTATGGATGTTGTTTGCTTATAGCTAAGATGTGCTCATTTAGCTCCAGCTTCAGTACCTTTTAACATTATTATAATCTTCTTAGAGATGATTTGTTTGCTGTTTGTGGCCACCGGTCAGCGGAGATAGCGTATGCCGTGCCAGCAGGTAACCGAAGGTACTGGAAGGAACATTCAATAATCCACGGGAACTAGCTGATGGTTAATGTTAATTTCTATTAAACTCCAGTCTATTTACGAGTATGTTTTTCAACACAATTTTTCTTCACTTTTGTTGTCAATGTGACTTGTAAATCAAATGTATATATGGCTTTTATGCGCCGATGAAATTGCGGAAAAATGATTTATTTGTATTGAAAAACCTTAGTCATACAATTTGTTCACGGACGTCTTCTTGGATTGCATACAGTTTGTACAAAATCGTTCAAAGGAACATTTTATGTTTCTTAAAAAAGAAATTACAAAATTCGCTCAAACTGTAAAGATTTTTTCCGAGGCCCGGAGGGCCGAGTCTTATATACCAATCGATTCAGCTCGATTATTTGGGACATCTTTTTTTTACTTGGTGGTAAAGCTTTTACGCCGACCAAGCACACGTTCAGCTGTTAGACAATAGTAGCGATTTCGTTCATCGTGTGCCAAAGTGAGGGACTCTGAAAAGAGAAGATAACTCTGAACCCTATTCCCCTAAACTCCACCAAGGAATTCGTGTTTCTCAGCAATAACTTAACCGATCTTATCCAAATCAATTTTCAATGAAAGGCCTAGCACCCAGACATAACGCTATTAAACGGTTTTTGATCCTGATGTTTAGTTTCCAAGATAAGGATATCTCTGCCGAAATTGACAACATAGATAAACACAATCCTACCATCAGTATCAAATAGATATCAAATCAGTTATAACCTGTCATTTTAAACATCATGGGGGCTTTTGAAGAGTTGTGGGAATGGGATCCTGATCTGTGAGTGACCTATTGGTCTTGATCTCACAGTTGTCTAATCACATCAATATCAAATATCGTCGCTGTTGTGCTATCTTATGACAAACGCCATTTTGGGGTAAACTGAGTTAGATATGCCACATTACTTGGTTGAAAAATCTCTACAAAGTGGCGTTTTCAGAATTTTGAAATTCTACTTGGTTAGTTAGATATAGCGAGAAACATGATGAGAAATTGTGAATTTTTTGCATCAAATCACTGTATCTAGGGATTTGTTCAAGTTATATTGAAGTTTTAGATGTTTTTATGTGTGAAAATGCCTGAGGAACACAATGGCATAAACATTTTCAAAAGAAAATTACACAAGTTGTGAGAAAAACACAGTTTTAGTTTTAAACTGGAAATAAAGCATATTTGGCAACACTGTAATCAAAAATAACAATTTTTTCTAGATTCCCTGACCCATTTCCTTCAAAATGCAATTCACCGATTGTTTATAGACCATATGAACGCAAAGATATGAATAAAAGTTAAAAATTGATGATTTTTTTCTATGGAAAATTTTCCATGCACGATTATGACACGTCCTACAAATTTTGTCATCAATACACGCCTATGACACGTGTGAGTGCGACTTTTGTTTACATTCATAGTAAAAACTCGCAACATAGTCATTCGATCTTCGTATTATTTGAGAGATTAATGCAGAATAGATAGAAGCATCAATTGTCTTCTTTGGATTGTTTATACCATTTATAAGTTTCAAAATATTCAATCTCAAACTTTAAAAATCGTTTTTCTCGAAATGTGCTAAATGGCGCTTGTCATAAGATAGCACAACAGCGACGATATAACATCAAGATAACATCACTTTGCAACCGCCAATTTCGGAGGTTTAGTATCTTCGATGAATTTTACAAACGTTAAATATCACATCATCTGATAAAATAATTTTGGCGTTATATCCTACACGAAGAATTCATTGAGAATGTACTCTTCAAACAAATTCAATTCAAGGGGAACGGGCAAAGCTTAGTTGGTAAATCGATTGCCTTGTACGCAGCTCACCTAGGTTCGATTCCCAAACTCACACATAGTTTTAGAGATTATCCCAAACGAGATTTCTCTAACCCGAAAAGAGACGAATGACCCTAAGGTTAAAACCTCTATAATCAATCATTCTCATTTGTTTGGTGTTAAGTCAGACCGGACTAAGTAACAGTATATTGATTTCGAGAAAAACGAGTTTAAAGTTTGAGTCGCAGTATCCTTTACATTATAATTGGATGTCATTTTCTGCCATAATTCTTGTTCATTGTTACATATTGAAAATCTTGCAAAAGCCAAATGTAGCTGAAGAAATTCTCTATCCTTTGTATCATTATCTCATTTTTTGATGATTTGCGAGATAAAGCATGAGTTAAATGTTGTCTTCGTGTTAACATATTTTGGAATGAAGTGGGAGGGGAAAGGGAATATAACTGTAAAAGAGGATGCGAGAGAGGCCTAGTTCGTGAAAATAGGTTCAGTCATCACCGAATCCGATGTGACGTTAATTCCGGAATATGCCCGGTACCTTGTTCTGGTATGGAGAATTCCTATGTAACTCCGAAATCAAAACTCAGATCTGAAAGAAATTCAATCACTGTCAATGAGTGTATTGTAATTATCATTTGAAACCAAGTGTGCTGAGAAATAGGAGTGACATTATCTTACGAACTTTGCTAATTCCTCAGAAGCATCATAACTGTCATAGGTGACAAATATGGCCAAAGATACTTTGATTGGTCTTTAGTGATCTAGGCCCGCTAATCCAAGTAATGCTAAATCAGTTTCAATATGTATTGCATCATTTGGACATCTTCATGGTGCAAGTTTATATGGGAATTTGCTATGTGGTCGCAGTCTTCAACCCGTAATTCCAGAATCGGAAGTAGGATCAACAAAAAAGTACAATAGCAGCTTATGGGAGCGCTAGAATCGTTTATTTGAAATTAAGTTTGTGAAAATCGGCTCAGCCATCTCTGAGAAAACTGAACGGAGTTATGCACCCACAAGCATTTTGCGGTCTCGATGAATTGAATCCAGTAGTATGTGTCACTTGGCCCTCTGGGACTCGATTGTCAGGTCGATTTTTGGAGTGATTGCCTAATGTGTATATAAGAAAGCCAAAAATCATTTAGGGCGATGAGCTCATTTTCGGCATGTTTCTATTATCACCCTACCCATTTGAAGCCATTGGTTAGAGCAGTGTCTGCCATCTTTGTTCAACGCATTGAGTTAAATGGTAGCGCAACAATAGGGGCACTCGGTTGGAGTTTTCGTTGCGCTCAAACACAAAAATTTCACTGTTTTCAGTGCATTTGTGTTATTATATTCGTTCTTAACAACGAAGCAAAGCTGTTCATGTCAATTTTTACGTATTCCATTGATTGTAGGCCGATAAATTAATAAATTAGTGAGGCACCCTGCTTAGTATGGTGAAAATAGGCACTTTACCCTATATTTTCAAGCCAAAAAAATTCCCTATCGGTATTCCAGAATAGATTTACTTCGTAATAACGTAATTATATGCACAATTGTTGGATTAATTTCGGCTAAGCAGTCATTCACTATTTTTGAACTTCGTTTTTATTTATCCGACGTTTCGGCACTGTATAGTGCCATCTTCAGGGGAAACTATGGGTAACATTATAACATGTATTAACTTAACTTTAAACATCGAACACAAAGGGTTACTTACAATAATATAGATCGTATACAATTTTTAAATTTTTTTGACACTAGCTTGTCATAGGAATTTAGCGAGTAGTTTTTCATCCTAAAATAGTTATAGTAGATTTAAAATTGAATTTTTGTATAAAAATCACTAGCTTACAAAATAAATTATATCTCTCCTGAGGTTATTTTGGAAACAATCTAGCGGATAAAACGGCTTTGGAAAGTTTTTTGGTGCTTTGGTGTGACACATTTCTAGGAATGGTAGAGTGTGTGTATGAATGGTGCGATCGATGATAGTAGTGTTATCGAAATCAAAGTGGTGATCGTGTTTAATACCATTCATACACACTTTACCATTCCTAGAAATGTGTCACATAAACAACATGTCCAATACCGTAAATAAGAGAGTAGATCTCGACGGGTTCAATACAGCCTATGCAGCAGTTCTTCACAATCTTTTACCCACAAACCATAGCCAAAGACAATAATACATAAAAAGACTAATAGCACCAAAAAACTTTCCAAAGCCATTTTATCCACCAGATAGTTTCCAAAATAAGCTCAGGAGAGATATAATTTATTTTGTAAGCTAGTGATTTTTATAGAAAAATTCAATTTTAACTATTTTAGGATGAAAAACTACTCGCTAAATTCCTATGACAAGCTAGTGTCAAAAAAATTTAAAAATTGTGTACGACCTATATTATTGTAAGTAACCCTTTGTGTTCGATGTTTAAAGTTAAGTTAATGCATGTTACAATGTTACCCATAGTTTCCCCTGAAGATGGCGCTAAACAGCGTCGAAACGTCGAATAAATAAAAACGAAGTTCAAAAATAGTGAATGACTGCTTAGCCGAAATAAATCCAACAAGAATATATTACAAAACAGTCGAGCTCTTACCAAGAATATATGCACAATATTAACTCATTGATATTAGGTAACGCGTTTATGGGGGTACGGATAGGAAATTTGTGACAATTTGGTACATGGGGGAGGAAAGAGTCAATTTTGAACAATTCTTGCGTTACGTAATTTATGAATGGTCACTAATGCCCGTTTTCCTTTATTGTTTCCGTAATAAGAGTTACCACCTACTATGTATAGTAGGTTGGGCATTAATGGGTCAAGCAAGCAGTTTCTAGCTTTTTTCGGAAATATCCACAATCTCATGTGGCATTTCAACCAGAGGTTTATTTTAGTGTATGAATGGTTGGGCCTATGTTAAGCATTGGCAACTTTGTGATATGGCGGAACTCCTCCCAGCATCGAGGAGACTTCAATACTCGTTGTCCAGCGAGCTTAAATGACTTCCGTAGTAACAATTGAGGTCTTATGGCACACTTGAAGCCCTTCTTAAAACCAGAAATGTTACTTGGTTTCGCAGCTGTATACTACCCATGATCGCATAGTTGTCCCGTTTTCTATGGGATTTCCTATCTTTATGGGACTGATATGCGATCATGGGCAGTATAGCCTTTGCTATTTTCCAGATTTACGGGAAAGACGAAAACAGAATAATTCTATCGATTATATGTAGTATATAGCTGATGATAAGTGGAGTTATTATTTTCAGGAACGTCCAAGGTAATTGAACCGGTCCAACAGCATTCGACTTATTCACAAACATTGCTGTAATAACTTCATAATATAGAACTGAACGAAACTAGAATGCGTATGAACCGTCGACTTGTTGCACAGCACTGTACCGTTATTGCTTGTGTTGGCGAAATGTGATGTAAACTTACTATTCACAAAGTCTGGATCACATTCGTTTACTCACTTGAGCTTTCCGAGGCCTAATATTCTTAACTGTTTTCAAACTAAATTAGTTGAATTCGTGAACTCGAAATGCCTATTACAGTCATCTCAATTTGCTCGTCGAATGAAAGCAGTAAGCAGCAGCTTGTGAATATGCTTCAAATGATCCTTCTGGTTATCCCCAATATTCCAATATGTTATGTTTCTTTCTACAATTTTACCATGAATTTCTTTATTTAACCATGTATTGTGGTACCTGCGCTGTTTGACAACTCACAACGCGGATATCAATACATTTTCTGTCACAGAACTCCACGATGTGATCCGTTTCAGTTAGATAGTAAAATTGTTCCTTGGGCATTTGTTAAAATTCCATACGAAGGGCTTCAGCATAGAAGTCTGTGTAGTCGCTATAAGCTCTTGGTTGATGTGGTTGACGAATGTTGAAATCAAGCGAAGCAAATAGCAGATCATGTCTGGATAGTCCGGGGGCACCAACTTGGATGAATCAACCACACGATCAGGCTGATTGTGGAAAAAGTGGGTTCCGAGCCGATGACCTGCATGGAAAAAGTTTCGAACACTACATTGAATCCAGTCCGTGTTCAAATCCCCGACTATGACGATATTCTCATGCGAAGATATCAAATTAGACAACTCATTCAGCAACAAAGGCACAGGGTCAGACCCCGGAGGATTATACATCGCAATGAATAGGATATTGACATTATCTACTTTCACTTCAACAGCAATGAACTCTCGGTCAAGGAACTTGATCTCTCGGATACGACACTTGTTTATTCTGAACTAATTCCTTGATGAATAGCACTATTCCACCAGCTCTTCTGTACATAGGCCATTTCGTAACATCCAGTTAATTTTACTAGTCGAATACAAAGTTCCACTCGTTACAGAAAAACCAACGGTGTGCTGTTACATTTGGCATGGTTGCCAGTATGTTTTTAGCATAAAAAAACTTAATAGTATAAAAAGGGACATGCTTCTCACCATTTGGTGGGCATCAGTAATAACATTCTAAGTACATTTAACTAACAAATATTTCAATTGAGAGCCCATTCTGTATTTCGTGTATTGATTTCACAACAGATTTTAACTTCTGTTCATGTAGTACCCTGCATATCACTGGCAGTATAATTAACTTCGTGACACGCTACAAATTGGACAGCTAATTTTCGACGAATGGCATGCAAATTGCGATCAGAAACCACCGCGAGCGATAAACATCACAATAGAAGGGACCGAAAGAGCGGGTACTCTTGTCGCACTTTCTGACAGCCGCCGCACGACAACCGACTGACAGGTTTATCACGATTCCGCTCGCTTTGAACATTCATAAACGTCTAATAAATCCCTCACGCTGTGATGGCAGAGAACCACTAGAAAGTATAACCGCCAACACCCAGTCCTGCTGTAGGGCTCTGGGAAAATCGATTTTCATTCAGGTACACAAACCTTTACCATCATTCGCCGTCGGATTACTGGATTAGATTGTACAGACCTCTTCTTCTGACAAATCTCAATTATAATACATTTCAACCGACATTCGGTGATTTATACAGGACGACGCAGATGCTGGGTATATGATTCTAAATATTTCGATTCTACGCAGAAACGGTTATTATTTCAAAGGCTCCTTCTATGTAGGAACAGGGGTGCAGAGGATTGGTTGTAACATTTGCATCTGCCCACAATTCGCGAACGCATCGCTATCGTCAGTAGGTATGCAAAAATGGACATTGAAAAGGGTAAAAAAGGGTGTACATAGAGAGACAGAAAAATGTCCGTTAACATGAGAAAGAATCGAGAGCGTGTTTAATCAAACCCACAGTCGCGAGGGATGTATCGGACGGAAGAACTAGATGGCAAAGGGAAAGGAGCGTAGCTGTCCAGCACTGGTCGATGAGTCAGTTAAAATTGTTTCAACGAACTTTACAATTTCGAGCATTCCAGTGGCAGCGAGTCTAGATGTCTCGACTCTCTACCATTTTATTAATTATTTCAATTTCACTTCACAAACATAATTAATCATAATGGTAAGGGTACTGTGGTTTACCACCATTCATAATGTAATGTGATATATATGTACGTAGAAAATGCTGCTGTATTTGGCTGTGAATTAACGTTGCGAGACTCTGTGGTTGGCAATTTCTTTTTGGCGTTCTGTTAGCTCGAGGCAGAAGTTGGGACGTACAGGAGCAAGACATCTTTAGCAGCAAGCCGAAACTCTTAACATCATCAATCAATTCCAACTTTAACAACGCAGCTATTGCTAGCAACTTTTGTGCGGATATGTTTGCTTAAAACGCGGAAGTTTACTTTGTGCGTCATTCTAGTATGTATAGTACCAGCCAGAAGCAGCCGCAAATTGCTTTACACTAAAACTTTATCTAAGACGTCGTGGAATATAAAAAAAATGCTTGGCAGTCAAGTGGCGCCATCATCCATCTCCGAATTGAAAACAGACAAGTAGGTAGGTACTGAAAATAATTGATGATTTAGTATGCAAATTCCTCGTCAAAAACCTGTTTCAATCCACCTAGTGGTGCAAATGTGCCTTTCTCATTTCTCCAAACTATGGTTCCATGGCTTATAATCAATATAATTGTAGATATGTCTATTACATTCTAAATGTACTTAGCACGCATCTCACGACTACTACGAAAGTCGACGCTGGCACACTTTAAACAAAAAAGTAATATATTAATTAGTTTAGTCAGCATGAGTTCAATGTTATCTTTATGTGATTATATTTTGAAATGCTGGGGAAATTGGTTTGGACGTAGATGGGGTGAGGGTTAGTAGAGCAAGAGTAGAGGATGCGTGAGAAATGCTTTATCTTATTTTGGTATGTAGGGTAGATGAAGGGAATGCGGGAGTAAGGGTGGTCCAAGGAGAAGGTGATAAAAGCGGTGAGGTGAAAGGGTCAGGTGGGGGGGCGATGTAGTGTTGAATATTATACCTTCCATTCGAGACTTGGTTTGAGAAAATCGGTTCAGTCATGACCAAAGAATCGATGTGATATTGATTATGGAATATGCCCAGAATCAGAGACTTCCGGAATTGTCGTTAGTGGACAATATATTCAAAGAATATTTGATTGGTAATCAGTGATGTAGACCTGCTAATCGATGTAATTTGGTGAACATTCCAATAGATTTTTAGTCTCTGAGTTATTACGTTTGTAATGGTTTATATGGGGAATTCCAGTGTGACCGTACTAACCAACCTGTAACTCCGGAACCAAAAATCAGAACCGAATGAAATCTAATAGCAGTAAATAGAATTTCTGTATCTTTATTGTATGTTCATAAAGTTTACAAAGATCAGTCAAGAATTCAAATTCATCAAGAGCCGTCATAGGTGGCCAAAGTGGTCAAAGCTACTTTGATTGGCCATTACTTATCTAAGCCCGCAAATCCATGTAATGGTGCACCCATTTTAATATATATTACATCTTTTGGACATGCTGTTACCAGTTTATTTGGGAATTTGCTGTGTGACCGCACTCTTCAACCCGTAACTCCGGAACCGGAAGTCGGATCAACTAAAAATTCAATTGCAGCTTATGGGAGCGTTATACCTTTCATTTGAAATCAAGTTTGAGCGATTCGGTTCAACCATCTCTGAGAAAAGTGATTGAGTTTAGAAAGGGGTCATGCATAAACGACGTAGCATTATTTAGGGGAGGGGGTATACCAAATTTGTGACGAAGTATGACGAGGGGGAGGGTAAGGTCAGAAATTGAGCGACTCCCATGGACTGCCATTGAATTTCATTCATATCTGACATTTGGTTCCGTAGTTACAGGTTAGTTATTGCGTTCTCATAGGAATTTCCCATATAAACCGGTACAATTGTAATACTTCAAAGGTTAAAAATCCATTTCTTTTATGCAAGTCTAGATCTCTGATGGCCAATCAGAGGTTCTTTGAATATATTGTCCACAATCGACAGTTCCGGAATTCTCATGTTCTGGACGTATTTCAGAATTGGTCACATCCATTACTCGACTGAACCGATTTTCATAAACCAAACCTCTAATGTAGGGTATAATATGCGGTTGGGTGTTGCGTACTCCATCAACCCTCTCGCAGCTTCCCCTCCCACCTTCTCTTCTTACATCACCCACTCTTCCGCCCTTTTGACCTACATTCTCTTGATCCGCCATATACATTTTTAGAGAATTTCGTCATATAGCCATATATTATAAGTAAGTTTCATTTCGAATAGATCGCATCAATTCATCTTATAGTGATAAATTGATTTTGTCACACATTTTATGATATAAGTTTTGACAATCGTTGGTGAAGAATACGAATGAGAACACAATTATACTATCTTATCTCATTTTCGTCAAATATAATATTGAGGATTAGATTTCAACGTACTTTAGTGAACTGTAACTTTTTTACTACAAATTTTATATTAGATTATAGAATCTATCAACATTCTTACTATGACTTTCAGCTATCAACTCGGATATCGTTTGTTGATTTTCATTGGAGATGAAAAATGATGTGTTTCAAATGGTGATTGGTTGTTAGCGTTGAAATTTATCTAAAATTGCGAGGTCTGTGAATTGCTGCTATGGTTTTCGTGAATCATCCTCCTGTAAGTCAGATTTTTCAACTATTTTGTTTTTTTTTGGTGAAATATATGAGCTCTTTGAAAATGTTGTGGAGATTGCTTTCATGAATATTGTTTCTGCTCGATATATTCGGATAACCCCACATTTTTTAAAATATCTTCTCAATTATCATTCCACAGCAGGAGCGGATGCAGAAAAAAAATTCGCAGGGGGTCCGATTTTTTTTTTATATGTTCATTGTACAGTATGTAATACCCATATTTGATTAAAGTAAGATTTGGTTGTCGAATTTGGTTTGGAATGACTTTAAATTTAGAGCGAATTTTAAATTGAAACTTTTTTTTAAATTTCTCAAGAAGTTAAAAATTTGGGGGGGGTCCGGACCCCCAGGACCCTCCCCCTGCATCCGCCACTGTTCCACAGGTTTCATATATTCTACGAAGTTATTTCAATCGTCAAAATATACAATCTTTATGGACGAATAAACATTGTCATATCTCGAGTATTTTCGATGATATTGTATATTTAAAAAAAACAATAGTTTTATTCCAAATCATCTTTAACTGTACCAGAGACAACGAGAGACAAGTGAACTCTTTTGAGTTTTATAGTATTAATATGGCATTTCCAATTGCAACTAGCGTTGGCTCCCCGGTTTGTCCGTTCAAAAGTTATTATTTTTAAAACTTTTGCAATTTTTACCAAAAAGCACTAAATAACATCTAAGTTGCAAGAGATAGACCGATGATCTCGTCTAGAAAGATGTGTATCTTGACAAGTCGAACAACTCTGGAAAATGCTGAAGCTTTTATCTACGATATTTAAGAAGTTATGTTGATAAAATTTATTAGGGGTCAATCACAAACAACGGTAAATAACTTCGAATGTGCTATAAATAGATATTTTTTTCTTCAGAAAAGATGTTCGTAAAAACAAGTTCTTTAAAATTTCTGAAGACTTCTCCTATTTTTCATACTTTGAAACAATTGTGACAAATATCTCACTTCAAGGGGTATTAATAACTATAACTATTTTATCAAAATGAAGGTCTTGGAGCTTCATAAAACATCCTAGAAGACATCAGTGTTGTACGCTTCACCGTTTTCCCGCGAAGAATTTTTCGCACGTTTTTGGCGAAAAAAAGCCGCTGTGGGCCAATGACAATCGAACTGACATTTCATTTCTTTGCTGGTTTAGTGTTTAACTAGCGACCGAATCCACAGGGGCATCAAGGTGCGTGGGGAATACGCATGGTCTAGTCTGAGAGGAATGATGATTGTTGAATCATTTATAAGAGTTAAGAGTTAACAGCAACTTTTTCGGAACAAATTCATCCTTTGAAGTTTCCAGTTAAGTAGAACTACATTTTTAAAGGCACAGTCCTTCCTCCCGAAAGATACTCAACACACACTTTGTAGCACGCTTATGTAAAAATGGGACACAAATGATCAAGCCTATATTTCAATGTAATAGCAATTTCCTCCAGCACTGATGTGTTCAATACTTCTCCCCCATCATCAAGGCAGCATCTAATTTCCAACCTATCTTTTTTAGATCATGTTCCAATGAATTTTCATTCGCATTCGGTTTCCGGATCATCATCATATCCCATGCACTGCCGATAAATCAAGTTATACTTCTGCTGATTCTCTTTGACTTCTTCCGGTTTTTTATACAACTTATCTACTAGACATTTTACGTCTTCCAGATCGCCGTAAAAAAATTCGATTTAAATTTTTCCCGAAGTTTTAGCTGGTGATCCTCGGGTCAATACCCATTCGGTTAGATCATTGGAAGCTCTGGAAAAACAGTGCGAGCTTGGAAAAGTGCAGTTGTCGATCAGAATGAGGAAGGGACCTTTCGGTACGCAAGCGGCCTCGGCTAGGCTTCCAGTCGATGCAGCCAACAAGGCGCTTAAAATTGGGAAGATCAACGTTGGCTGGTCGGCATGTCCACTGAGTGTCCCGCAGCGACCGGAAGTGTACTTCAAGTGTCAAGAGTTCGGCCACCTGGCGAGAAACTGCAGTTGACCTGACAGTAGCAAATTATGCAGAAGGTGCGGGGAAGAAGGCCACAAAGTAAAAGACTGCCGGTAGGCTCCAACATGTCTGATCTGTGCAATCGAAGAAGGTAACAACCACGTTACAGGAGGCCCACGATGTCCGGCCTTCAAACAGGCGACTGCAACGAAGTCACAGTGGAGGTTACCTCAACCATTACGACACAGCACAAAACTTGCTGCGGCAATCTGTAGCGGGGTCAAAATGCAATGTAAATATCATTTCGGAGTCTTACCATATCCCGACCAGCGATGGAAACTAGGTAGCAGATAACGCAAAATTAGCGGCAATTAGGACGACGGGGAGATATCCATTTCAGGAAATGGATCTGCAGCTGCTAAGCACCTCCGCGGTGGACGACCAATCGATTCACAGAAATGCTCGATAAATTGACAGAAGAGCTCATCGATAGGAGACCAGTCGCTATAGCCGTCGATTTCTACGCTTGGGCAGTAGAATGGGGCAGCCGCCACTTCACCAACTCATGAACGCAGATGTTGCAAACTATGGTACAACCAGCACCTACCGCCGCGAAGGTCGACATTCAGCTATTAACGTTACTTTCTGCAGTCCCGTGTTGGTTGGAAGTTTAAATTGGAGGGTGTACGAGGAGTGCACCCACAGGGACCACCAAGCGATCCGGTACACTATCGGAAGCAATAGGCAGTCGGAAGCACACGTGACCCAATCAAACGAGCGGAGGTGGAAAACGACGAAGTTCGACAAGAGAATCTTCATTGAAGCGTTGAGGCGTGAGTGCAATCACCTGAGCTTCAGTGCAGATGAAGTGACAACGGCATTAGCAAGACTATGCGATGTAACGACGCCGAAATTCGGCTATTGCCGACCTACGTGCATGTTGCCACCGAGCCCGAAGGAAAATGGAGAGAGCCCGCAGAAAGAGATGCTCTAAGACCAGCGTGTAAGGCGACAAGATCTGCGCTTAACAAGGTCATCAAGCTCAGTAAAAAAACCTGCCTAGAGGAGCTTTACCGCAACGCCATTTCAAATCCGTGGGGCGATGCTTATAGGGTGTCCATGGCGAAGATAAGACGACCGACAGTACCACCGGATAGATGCCCGGAGAGGACAAGAGAAGATCTATTTCCACAACATGAACCGATAGCCTGGCTGCCCACGCCATACGGGACTCAGTATGACTTCGAAGAAGAAGCTCGGGTAACCAACGAGGAGCTGATAGTGGTAGCAAAAGCCTTGAGAATCAAGAAGGCCCGAGGACCAGACGGTATCCCCAACACGGCTCTGAAAATAGTAATCCTAACGAACTCGGATATGTTTCGGACAGCGTTGCAAAAGTGCATCGAGGATGGTGTCTTCCCTGACAGCCGGAAGCAACCAAAGCCAGGCAAGCCCCCTGGAGATCCTTCAGCATATAGGCCGATATGCCTGTTGGATACAGTCAGCAAGGTGCTTGAAAGAGTAATCCTTAACAGGCTTACAACATACACGGAGGGAGAGAACAGCCTATCCAATATGCAGCTCGGTTTCCGGAAAGGTAGATCCACTGTGCATGCCATACAAACGGTCCTGGAAACTATTGAGGCTATACGACGGAGTGCTGAAGCTGAGCCTCCCCAGGGGCGTAAAGATTTTGTGAACAACGTGGTTCTCCTAGTGATCGGCGAATCACTAGAGGAAGTAGAAGTACTCCTAACGGAGGCGATAGATGTTGAAGACTGAGTGCGCGAGAAGAAGCTGACGGTAGCTCACCACAAAACCAAGATGGTTTTGATAAGCAATCGAAAGGCAGTGCAGCAGGCAATAATTGCGGTTGGAGAGTGTATCATCAACTCAAAGCGGGAAGTTAGATAACTGGAAGTGATGATAGACGACCGGCTAAGCTTTATTAGCCACATTTACCGCGCATGCGGGAAGACCGTAAAAGTGATCACGGCGCTATCTCGGATCATGCCCAATAACTCGGCGATCAGCAGCAGTAAAAAGCGGTAATATCGGCTCTCAGATACGCAGGACCTCCTTGGGTGACGGCACTGCAAACGAAGAGGAACACATCTCGGCTGAACAGCACGTTCAGGCTGATGGCCGTGCAGGTGTCTAGGGTGTATCGAACTATCTCGTCAGAGGCATGGATCACTGTTATAGCAATACTCCCCCGGTCGGCTGTTTGGAGTTCAAATTGCTGTAGTTCAGCAAACAAGTAAATCACGCTCGGTGGCCGGCTATCCATAGTTTAAACACAAGAAAAACCTAACGAAATATCTTTCATCAACCTACCATATAAAAATATTCATTTTGTAGTTGTATTGACTGCTTGAGGCGAATCCTCGACCTTCAAATCCACGGAAGCGTCGTTGAGTCGGTGGCCTTCCTTTAAGAAGGTACCATATCAACATTTCCTATCCTATCGTAAGTACCCGTGAAGATGGCCGGCAATGACGATTCTCATGCTATTGGTTTATTGGACTCGAAAGATATAATGTTCATTTCCAAACATTGCTCTTACAAGCAACATGATAATCGTTAGTATGCAATATACGAATAGCGGCGTTGCTTCGCAAACGCAACCTAACACAAATTTCATTCTATTAATTTTTTAACTTTTTTATATTCGATAAATTTACATTTACTGAGCTGAACTAATTTGATTTATTTATTTGATTAGTTTGATTTACATCAATCATTCTACTCATTTAATAAACTTGATAACTTTTTTCATTCTTCTGCTTTAATGATTTTTAAAGTTAATTTGTTTTATTGATTTTCTATAATTTATTCAGTTTGACGTCACCTAACCAATAATACCAAAGCAACACCTGACCTAGGAGGCCATGTATGAAAATTAAAAGTACTATGGGAAACATGCAAATTAAGGACAATTCATAAATTACATAACGTAAAAATTGCCCAAAATTGACTGGAAAGGTTTTCTTCAGTAAAAACATGTTACGTATCATCCTAGCTTACTCCCCTCCCCCATATGTCACAACATGTCACATTTTGTTGTCCGGCCATCCCCCGCCAAAAGTGTTACATAATTTATGAATAGTCCTTTGGGACAAGTTATTCTGATTCCCACGGTATCTACATGTCTCTGCATAAAATATCTCAATCTCACGAAAATTTTGCAAATATCTTGGAAACATAAAGCTTTACTAGATTCCTTGAACATGTTTTGTCTTCATTTCGGAAATATGTGATCACTTGAAACTATCCAAATAAAAAAAATCAATTCTATTCATTTAATGAGGAATTGCTTAGATTCGACTTGAAACAAAAAATTAATAAAGTGTAGGGGAGCCCGGGGTTAGTTGGCGGTTGGGGTAAGTTGGCGGAATCCCCTTTTCTCCGTTTCTAATAGACATAAAGCGCTGTCTCTCGTTGGGAACCTCAAGTAATGTGAAACGCATTATCCAATGTGTTTTGTTACAAAACATTTTGTTTAGTAGAAGCTGTTAGCGATATTGTGTTTTTGAGCATTCTTTGTAAATTTTCATAAATTTAAACATTTTGTGTTATTTAAGGTGTTTTTCAATCTATTCCTCGAATGATTATATTTTTCGATAGTGCGTGAAAAGAGCTTTCAGTATCCGTATAGATATTTTACCTATATATACACAAGTAATTTTTTAAATCCTTTTTCATAAAGTATGCTGCTGGTAAGTTGGCGGTGACACACACGGAGCAAGTTGGCAATACTATTTATAGTGCAAAAATAGTCATCAAATATTTTCATTTCTGGAATTCACTCCAAAATAGGACAAACTTTTTCTTGTGTCTCTCGTCAATGCAGGGGACAATTATTTCGGACAATCGCCCAAATAACTTCAAAAATTTGCTTTTCAATGTGGAGTACGCATCGAAGTCAAAATGACGGGGTATTCAGACTGAAATATAATAAAAAGTGTCGGATAAGGGACCGTCCATAAATGACGTAGCATTATATGGGGGAGGGGTATTTTGTGATGATGTGTGACGACAGGGGGTAGGGGGTCATGCCATGCTACGTAGCTTTTTTTCAAGGGGAATAACCAACATCGTATTTTTTTTTAATTTGCTTGGACAAAGGGGGGAGAGTTACCGTCAAGCTACGTATTTACCAGTGGGGGGGGGGGGGGTATTTAGAGATTTGTGACGAAATGCTACGATGGGGGAGGGGGGTGTTAAAAATCGCTCAAAAAATGCTACGTCATTTATGGATCATCCCTAATACACAGTTTTATTGAAAAGATAATCGCCACATTTCATAAGGACCACTGATGTAATCGGATTTCCATTTGATTGCTTATTTTCTGGCATTCCGCCAACTTACCCCATACGTACCGCCAACTTACCCCGGGGCTGGGGTAAGTTGGCGGCTTTTCCGCGTCACATATTTTTGTCTCCAGAAATGAAGACAACGTATCAATCATTTTCATAAAATTCAGAGATGTTCCCAACAGTCTGCCCTTTCATGTAACGCGTTCTATTTTGCAGGATCTACCAAAAACAAAGCGGTAAAAAATGAAAACTGAACACACCGCCAACTAGCCCCGGTCTCCCCTAAATTGTAACACAATCTTTTTGTTGTCGCTTCCTATCCCTGTTTTTAGTAAAATTCCAGTTTTCCATCATCCAAAAATCCAACCCAAGTAAAATTTTTTGCCTCATACAAGGAATACAAAAATAAACTTGTTATCAGCTTTGGCGCAGAATTTCCCGGTGTAGCAAATTATTTTTGTATTCATTCGCGATCTATTTAAACTCGAAAGGTTGCGCTGGTCAGCATCAGTATTGTACTGAGTCTCGTGTGAAAATGATTGCAATGTTTGTAAATTTATTTATTTTGCTGCTACTATCGTCGACACAAGGTGAGGTTCATTTTAATTGACTAGTCCGCATACATGGATTGATTGTCTTAATCGTATCTGTTTGCTTACAGGTCTGCGTATCTCAGAACAGAGTAAGTTTGATCCCGTCCAAAGTTTCCATGATTTCTGATTTGTTTGAATTTTAGAATGCAGTGAATATGAGGCAGCTACCTTGACGACAACAATGTCGACATTATTACCGATCTCATCACCTAAGCCCATCTCCCTCCATAACTGTAACCAAGTGAAGAGCCTCATTTTAACACCGAAGACGAGCCCACATGAATTCCCGCATCACGCCTTAATCGGTTGGCCCTCGGAACATACGGATGCAAAGTATGTGTTCGAGTGCAGTGGCGCACTGATAAGTGATCTATTCGTCTTAACTGCTGCCCATTGCGGGATCCGTACAATACCTACGGTGGTACGTCTAGGGGAGCACGATCTCAACGACGAACTAGACAACCATAGGGATATTGAGATTGAGCGATTCGTAAAACATCCGGATTTCAACGCTCGTCACGTGTACAATGATATTGCGCTGATCAAACTGAAGGATCAGGTGTTGTTCTCGAACGTCATTCGTCCCGCTTGTTTGTGGACTAAAGAAAACTTCAACTTTACCTCGGCCATTGCTACAGGGTTTGAGACCGAATATGGTAAGTCGATTGACGTACGTATTTGTTTGAATTATAATTTAAAATGTTTTCATCCAGGCGATCAATCTCCGTACAGCCTGCAGAAGGTAGATATGAATTTTATTTCCAATGATATATGTGAGCAGTTTTTCAAAGGCCTACGAAGATTTCCAATGGGATTGCACGAGACACAGATCTGCATGACCCCAGTTAATAATGGAAAAGACAACTGCCAAGGTAACTCAGGTGGACCTGTTCAAGTGGCGCAAGGCTGTATGTATCATGTAGTAGCATTCACTTCCATGGGATTTACCTGCGGTGCATGGAACGCACCCGCAGTGTTCAGTAAAGTTTCGAGCTATATCGATTGGATCGAGGAGACAGTGTGGGTCTGAATAATTTTCTGGTAAAGCAATGGAGAAAAGAGAAAACCTGAGCTGGGATTTACGTTGAAAATATTTAAATAAATAACGTAGTTATTTGTGCTTATTATTCAAATGTCTTCTTAATTTGAAAAACACATTTTTTGAGTAAACTCTAACTCAGTCGTCATGTTACTGGATATTTAAAACACTATAAATAACGTTTGAGTCAACTTGCGTGGAAATCTTTCTTTCCTAATTTCTACTTGCGATTTCACTTCCTTAGGATGCTTCCGGAGTAACTGATTCGCGATGGCCCAGTATTTCTCAATTGGGCGCAGTTTCGATGCATTGGGAGTATTAAGATCCTTTGACACGAAATTGACCTGCTTGGCATTGTACCACTCCAGAACATCTTTCGAGCAATGGCGCGAGGTTAAACGAGTACAGTATATTATTCTCGCTGGAGCAGACCAATCGACGTTACTGCTGATAAGTTTTATTTGATTTCTCCCTTCGTTTGCTTTCTGTCTTTTTTTTCCTATTTCTCTCTACCTTGTAACCTAATAAGTAAACATTTTCCCATTTATTCAACGCTCTGCCCTCGGCTATTTAACCGAGGCTGACGTACCGTCTGATATTAACATGCAAGTCCCGGAGTCCCTATAACACTCGCATTTCTCTCCGTGCAAAGCAATATTCTCTAGATTCCGCTGGACCATGAGTAGTGTATTTCCGGATGGGGGAAGAAGCAATTAATATATTGGAACTTGCTCGAGACCTAACAACTAAGTGTTCGGCTGGAAATCAGACCACACGTGTTTGGGGAAAACAAGATTTATCGAATGACCTCGACCAGGCAAACAAGATTACTGGTTGTGATCGCTTTACTCGAGAGTTGTTTAAAGTCTACGTACCAGCAAGGGCCGTAGAAATTGAGGGAGTTGTGTGCGAACCGAGTTTGTAGTGCGATGACCTGTTGGAAAACGGGGTTGGTTGCTTTAAAAACCCGTCACTTCAGCAGGTTAAGATCTACAAGCAATTGCACACCGCAAACACCGAGAGCGGTAAGACTACCTACTCTATAAGGTTTGCATCGGGTGACCTTCGCCGGATCTTCTCTTCCCAACTATAACCTCTTTGACAAAGTTCGTCTACCTGTTCGCCTGTTTGTACCGCGGACAATGAGCTGCAGCAATCGCAAACACTTGGGTCACAAGTCCCTTATTGGGACAATAAGAAGCGGTGCGGCAATTACAGTGGAGAGCATGAGGAGGACTCTTGCAGCAAAGATACTGAAAAGTGTATTTATTGCGGGAAACAGAAATGCATATTCTCCAATCATGTCCTACGCACAAGCAGCGAGGGATAAAATTAAGTGCTCTCTCTAGGAATGCTGAAAGCGCGAGCCAAAAGAGAATAGGTATTTTCGGAAAGAACAAATAGCGAAGCATTTTTTACCATTTCTGCATAAGCGCAGGAATCTAACGATCCACAAGAGGGAACATCTTTTGTTATCCCTAAGGAGTCCAAGAAGAGGAGAAATCTCGCCTTCCCTAGACTATCTCGTAAGGGTTTCAAGGGGTCCTCCTCTGAGAGTGTATCAGCAACCTCTAATAAATACAAAAGAAATACTGCCTTAAACCCGAAGCAATTTGCTCCCGGACTTGGAAGTTTAAATTCTAACAAGGAGTATTTAACACTTCCAGGGACACAAAAAAACCCAAATGTACCCTATTTTTAAACAGCCACTCACTCCAGTAATGGACTAATGATACTTTCTGACATCGAAGGCATAATTTTCACAGCTTTCGATGTTACTGATCCCTTTAAAAGCTTTCTGACACGCTTTCTCCTTATAGTGCAAACATTTTAGGAGCAATTAACTGCTACATGGTACCTCCTTGCAACGATCGTATCCTTCGATGGCTAGGTCATCGATTCTATCATTGTTCTACATTTGAACTGCAGAAGTATCCTCCCGAAAATCGATTCCTTCAAATTTTCATTAAGAAGATATCAATCGGACATCATTAAGGGGGTGCAGCGTTTGAATATTGATTTTTTAATATTCGAAAAAATCCAAAGGGGAGTACATGAGATGTTGAAAATCGATTTTTTTTTATCGAAATATGTCTAAAAATAGCATTAAACATCAACATATAGTGTCAAAACAAACGAAAACCGCCAAAAAACAAATTCATTTGTTTTATTTCCAAGGCACCAAATTTTTTTTGCCTTATGATTTCAAAAAATTTCCCAACGAACTGGGCTTGGGAATAAAACAAATAAAAAGATGGCAGGGCTTTAGGGTTCCAACTAAATCATCGTCAAGAAATTTTTGAAACAAATTTGAGCGGGACTTCACAGTTTAAAACCAAAGATTCGTGATTTGTCGTTTCCTGCAAAAATTAAAACAATGAAGTTTTTCATCAGATTCCCACTTTTAGTCATATTTGAATGTCTATAGTACCACCTAGCGCAACAATGTGAACTAGTTTCATTGTAAAACTTAAGTTTCAAAAGAAAACCTTTTAAATTAAAAATTGTTCTAAACCTCCCGATCGACTATTTTGCTTTTGATTTAAAATGAAAAGGAAAAGCCCATTCTTTTCAATTTTTGATGTATTTATTTATTTTATTTTATTTATTTTATTTATTTTAGGAGCAGAGAAAAGCCCGCTGGAGTTGTGTCTTATTATTCATTCAAACTTTTTCTCCAGAAGGCATAAAACCTCCTCATCTTTTGCATCAACAGATTACAAACATCCAAATGATACATATCAGCGCGTGATATGCAGTAGCTTTGCGATAAACGTTGCTTCTGAAACATCTCGACGAACACACAGGAGATCTAGGTCAATAAGCCTACAGCGATCCTGGTAGCTCGAGAGGTTTAATGGGTACCTCCACGGGAGACGACGAAGGGCGAACCTAACAAATTTACGTTGGATAGATTCGATGCGTTGAATATCGTTTTGATGATAAGGTGACCAAACAACAGATGCATATTCGAGCGTGGAGCGAACCAAGGTGCAATACAGTGATTTTAAGCAGTGTATATCGACAAAGTCCTTAGCGACTCGAAAAATAAATCCTAGGAGCTTAGATGCTTTAGAAATAGTGTAATCTATGTGTTCCTTAAAATTCAGTTTGGAGTCCAGCAGAACTCCCAGATCCTTGACGATTAAGGATAGTCTGTGAAATATTATAGTCGAACTTGATGGTAGAATTTTCCGGGTGAAGGAGATAACTAAGCATTTAGCGGGATTTAACTCCATCCTGTTAACCTTACATCAATTTGTAAAATATATCCAACTGAGACTGCAAGAATTCGGTATCGGTGGGTGTTTAGATGATATGGAATAGTTTGAAGTCATCAGCAAACGATAGTTTCATGCACTTAATCGAAATATTTAAGTCATTCAGTTAAAGTAAAAATATGAATGAGCCTAGATGACTGCCCTGTGGAGCTCCAGAGCTTGCAGCAAATGGGGAGGTCGTATTCTCGCCAATTTTTACAATCATTTCACGTCAAAACTTCAGCTTAAAACATGCTGAGTTAACTGTTGTTGTCGTAATAATTGGATGGCAACTAATGGGGAAGCGTAGCGGGAGGTTACTGGTAGCATCAGATATTTGTTGGCCAGTTAAAGTTTCATCGGAGAAAACACTGCTGGAGTGCTTACGAATCAAATATCGAGAGAAGTTTACGATTTGATTTTTTATTAAGTTGTTCGACAAAGACACTGTGCTTTTGCATTATGTGGTAAATTGTCTGGATCGAGAAGTATTTCCCCTTTCTGGGGATTAAAAAGTATTATTCTTTCAACAGAACTAATCTCCCGTAGACACTTGTCATTGAAGTTGTCACTTGTCAAGTTCTAATCTTAATTCTCTTATGTCTTTCGACATAGTTCGTCGAGTTCGGTAAATGCCTGTGTGTGTGCGTATGTGTGTGTTTGGGATGTGTATGTGTATGTATGTATGTGACCAAAAATATGCACATCGGTTCCTCTGAGTTTGCCGAACCGATTTTCTCAAACTTAGTCTCCAATGAAAGGTACAACGTTCCAAAAGGCTGCTATTGAATTTCATTTAATTACGATTTCCTGTTCCCGAGTTACGGGTTAAAGAGTGCGATCGCGCACGAAAATTCCATATAATTTGGTATCACCATGTTATCTACAATATGCAAAATCTCATAAAATATGTTCTAAATTGCTTGGATTTATAGTTTCATCTCACTGGTTCGCAATCAAACCCACATTGAACATTATGGACACCTTCGGCGGAACCGGAAGCTTCGGGAAAGTGGCTAGGTTCCTGAAGTGAATTCACATCTGCTTCTTAGAAACGTATCACTCTATTTTCCCAAATTTAGTCTCAAATGAAAGCTACAGCATCCCTATTGACTGCCAAAAAATTTAATTGTAACCGGAGTTCTAGTTCCCGTGTTATGAGTTGAAGTATGCGGTCATATGCGAAATTCCCATACAAACCATTCCCATAAAACTAGAAAAAACAGGAAGAGCTAAATGCTTCGTGGAGATATTTGGGGAGTGGGTGATACTTCTGGGTATAAGAGTCAGGGGAAGAAGGGGTGGATAAAGATGGCAGGGGGAGAAAATTATTAACTTTCAGTTTCAGGCATCGGGAGATCAACGGCATAGGTTAAATACTCGGGTGGCCTTCATTAGGAAGAAATATGTACTGGGACGCAACGGCGGCTGGTCCTCCTCAAGTCGGCAGGGGTTCCTCCAGACGATTTCGTAGGACGGCTCAGATGCGGATCGGAAAGACTTCGAGTTGCGCGTGTGATGTTTGGGATGTAGGTCCCGTGTTTGTTGGCTCGTTCGACAGAGATGTTTGGTGTCGCATCAAACCTTCGTGGGTGTAGGGCCACTCATTCCAGTTGGTCTGGGTTCAATCCCAGCCGAGGTCGTTGAGATTTTTCTGAGGTGAAGAAATCTGTGGTCACGTCTTCCTTCGGAAGGGAAGTAAAGCCGTTGGTCCCCGGTCCCATGAGTTGAGGGGTTGGAATCTCGTCCAGATAGTGGAGTCATATCTCTGGTGTCGGTAAAGAAGAAGTAAATCCAACTTCTATGCTTACTAACAAATATCCTCCTCCTCCCGTGATACTTGTGGAGTGCGCAGTAGTATATACGGCCTCTAGCAAAAGCAAGTATCGGACTAACAATTCCTTTCCTTTCCTTCCGCGATCTACGTTCGGGCCTGGCCGGCGCCGGTATTGATCAATAAACACTTTAGGATTACCAGGAGTTCCACATTGAGTCAAAGTAAGGGACATGAAACGGGTCTGAGAATTGAGCTCGATAAACCTTTCGAAATTTTCAATCACCACCGGGTTCCAGATATCGCATCGATATGCGAGTTCCCAAGATCGATTTTTCAGCGGGAGAACGCCCGACAGGACTTTGAGACTCATCGTATGGGTCAACTGCATGCACCCTAAGGCGATACGCAAACAACGATACTGAATTCTTTCGAGTGTGATGGAATGTATGTTCGCAGCGGAGCAAAAGCAGAAGCATTCATATTCCATTACTGACAATACCGTTGTTTGATACAACCTTTGTCTCCTGTGTCGGCACCCCACCATTTTCCGTTTGTTGTACGAAGAAAGTTGATCCTTTGTTGGAATTTCTGTTTCAGATACCTAATGTGGCATCCTCAAGTACCTTTCGAGTCGAACCAGACCCCTAGATATTTTGCTGTGAAGACCTTTGCTATAGTTTGACCCATTAATAAGAGCTGTAGTTGTGCTGATTCACGCTTCCTAGAAAATACAATTAGCTCGGTTTTCTCCGTGGAGAATTTGAACTCAGTTTACTAGCCAAAGTATACAAATTGTCCAAGGTATTCTGTAATGGTCCTTGTAGATCGACAGCTTGTGGTCCCGTAACAAAAACCACGCCATCGTCTGCAAGTTGCTTTAACTTGCAGGAATTGTCAAGACATTCATCAATGTCGTTGCCATAGGAATTGTATAACAGGGGGCTTAGACATGAGCCTTGGGTCACGTGGGTCACCATACGAAAAATGCATGTGCATTTCTGCATTTCTGACAACAAGTAAAAAGTTAGTAAAAAATTGTTTCAAGTCGCTGAAAGACAATGCTTCTTTGAAAGAAACTGTCCCATGATATCAAAAGTCCCCTAATATCTAGGAACACTGATGCCATCTGCTCTTTGCTAGCATAGGCCATTTGAATTTTGGTTGAGAGCAATGCAAGACAATCGTTCGTTCCTTTGCCTTTGCGAAAGCCAAATTATGTATCTGACAGTAGGCCATTCGCTTCGACCCAATTGTCGAGCCGAAATAAGATCATTCTCTGGAACAACTTCCAGATACAGGACAGCATTGCGATCGATCGATACGAATTGTGGTCGGAGGCTGCTTTTCCTGGTTTTTGGATGTGAATGATCTTCACATGCCTCCCATCGTGTGGGACAACGTTGGTCTCAAGAAACATATTAAATAAGTTCAACAAGCATCTCTTGGCAGAATCTAGCAGATTCTGCAATAAGTTGAATTTGATTCTGTCTGGCCCTGGAGCTTTATTGTTACATGATAAGAGCAAGTGAAAACTCCAATCGAAAAAGGTGTTTTGTTCGCCTTATTGTGAGAGGACGCGGCGCGGTAGATCTTCTGTCCCCGGGGAATCCGGACAAAGTTTCTTGGCGAAATCGAATATCCAACGATTTGAATATTCCGCGCTCTCGTTAGTACTGTTTCCGTTACGTTAGCGCCGCGGCCACAGTGAGACCAATCCAAAAAAGATGGGACAAAACCTATTTAAGGCCTTAGATGTCATTTTAGTGCCACAATTTCTTCGTATTATATTTCGTATTATATTTTGAATAACTTCTTCTAAGATACCACAGACATCAGACCTAATTTTTAAGCAAAATTGATGTTTTTCGACTTTTCCATGCTAAAAACCTTAATTGATTAATTTAATGTGTTCTGCAAACTTGCAGGTATCACCAAAATAAAACACCGATGAGTACTCTTTGGGGCCGTGCCCCAAAGAGTACTCATCGATGTTTCTTTCTTTAGTCCGTCAACGAACCAGCGCCAGTAACTACTTCTTGGCTTTCATCAAACTCTTCATTCGCGTTTCTAACGTCGCGTATTGTCGGTAGCTAGCGGGTAACCCGTCGCCTCGGAAGGTCTTATACGCGGCAGCCTTCTCCGCGTACACGTTTGAGCACTCGTAGTTCCATCACAGATTGGGAGAACGGTGTTGTATGTGCGGGCCGGTACTGGCTTAGTCTTAGCTTGATTCGCACTGTCGAGAATCAAGCCAGCCAAAAAGCTGTACGAGGTTACACGAAATATTGATTTGATATTGATTTCAATGGCCTTGAGCCGATATTTATTGAGACTACGATCGGCAGATAGTCGCTACCGGTGCTCAGTAATATCTTTCACGCTTAGAAAAAAACTAATTTTGTGGTGCTATACTGTCTCGAGGAAATCACTTGAAAGTGTCAGTTGCCAGAGACCTAGGTATACAGCTGGATTCCAAATTGTTATACAGAGATTATTATTCCCACGTCATTGCATACGCTAACAGGTACTTTGATGTTATCATTAGAATAGCCAAGGAGTTTACTGACACATACTGCCTGAGATAACAGTATTTCTCTATTGTTCGCTCCGTCCTGGAAACTTCGGTTGTTTTCTGGTTCCCGTATGCAAGTGTCTGGATTAACAGAATTGAATCAATACAAGCTAGGTTTCTCCGATATGCTCTTAAATTTCTGCCATGGCTTAACCCGATGAAGTTACCACCTTACATTGCATTGACCGATGTCGTTTGCTTGACATGGACACCCTTGCAAAAAGCTGAAACATATTCAGAGGATTAACCTTATTCTTTGCATCAAATGAAACGTTTAATCAGGTCAGGAAACTTATTCGAAAGACTAATCTTTAATGTCATTAGTTAAGAAGATATTCAGTTATGATCGTAAAAATGGCATACTGAAACACCGTGCATATCTCACGCTGGCTGTTTGCTCTATCTCGCATGTTAAACAAATGCTGAACAGAGCAAACAATTGCCGGATCGATATTTTTGATTTACGGGCCGTCCAGTTTTCACCGGTGCTTTTTTGGCTCTCTGTTTCCGTGCACAACTTGTGCACCGCGCATATTGTTTGCTGCATGTATTTATATATGCACGAGGCACACAAAACATCATCAGCTTTAAAATCCTGACACACTGAGAAAGAATCCTTCTCCTCCCATCGCATCGGAAGCTGAAGTGTTGAAACCGGAGCAAGGGCGAACCGTGTGGGATTTTTTGTGCCCGAGATAGGTAGAGATGGTAATAAATTTCCTTTTTTTTCTGTTGTTGCATTTTTGTCCGCTTCGAGAAAGCACTTGTTCTCTGTACGGCGCGGCACGGCGCTGGTTTCAATCGATCGAAACGAAAAGTGCTCAGAATGCATCTACCGCGCCATCCACAATCTACATGCATATATGCATAGATAGGCTCTGGGTGGGGGTCTCCGTCCCGGTTCGGATCGCAGCACAGCTGCAGCGCCGGGGGTGAAGATGAACAGCAGAGTGTATACGTGTGACTGTGTGCTCTTGTGTTTTAATTTTTCGATTATTTATGAATCTTCTAAAATGGTAATGATCGAAACTAAAAGTGGGATGAGGCACCATCGTGTCAGGGTTTCAAGAAGAAAGACAGATGCAGCTATTCAGGCCCTTGAGCTTTAGTGAATTGAGCCATATATCAAACATTTAATGGAATGTTTTGGAATGTTGATGTATCGAATGGGCATAACCAGAAAATCAATCGCTTTTGCAGGAGATTTGTTGAAAAAATATTTGGCACTACTTACCATACCCTAAAATAGAACTGAACAAGCATCGCTCGGCCGTTTTCTTTGCGCATTACTCACCTGTAATAAAAAAGAAAGAAACATTAATTTCCGGGTGCCACATGTCTGCTAGATTCAATGAGTGCAGCAGCTGCAATCTGCGAGACGTTTGGCCGGAACTATGTCTGTCGAATCAGATGTTCAACTCTACACTTTTATGGCCTATATTTTTTGTTTATTTCCACTTACTCGGTGTAAGGACAGCAGAGAAAAAATCACAACCGCAATCATGATAAGCGACAGAAAAACAACATGGTTGATGGAAGGAACGGAAACCTTATCATAGGAAAAATCAGCAGCAGAAATGTTTTATTACACGCGTCGGATACCAATACCTTCGGTTTGGAATTTCTTCTTAGGTTTTCGTTCACGCCTCAGGCATACATTGTAGGCGCAAAAACAAACACCACTAGGTGTGAATATCTGCACTGATAAAACTTGTTTGTAATCTGTGGCATAATAAATTAGAGTGCCCTGGGATATGAAATAGATTTAGATATCTGAGAAAAATTGATCTTGATTAAAGTTCCAACATTATATTAAGACGTGTAGAAAGAGCAGACCATTTGCAGCCGACTTCTAATTAATTACCGTAGAGGAAACATATATTCCACCAGGAGCAATATTTCATCACTCATGTTTATGAGATACCATAACACATATTGGAGCGCATTGGAAAACCTAATGAAAATGCGTAGAGTGCAATTATCTAAGTAGAAATGTGTACCTCCACCACAGGCGTGCGCAGCCTTTTCCATTAGGGGGGCAAATAACTTTCAGTTTTGCCAATCCTTCATTATCAGTCAGATTTTTGGTCGAGGTTTCGATACCAAAGTTATTTTTTAGCTATTAAAATTCGCTTTATTATTTTTATATTGAAAATTGGTTCCTCAAAAAAAGATAACGAAAGTATTTTGGGCAGATCTTATTTTTCCCCTAGAATCACGCTTCAAAATAAACTTTATGTCGGATCACTCGATGTCAGATTTAAAACCCAATTTTTACTTTTCTTTGTTTCTTGCGCTATTTTTGCAATCTAGGTTTTTAAGTTATGATTTTTTCAACTTGTCAAGTTTAAAAATTGACTATTTTTCAAATTGACTATTTTTCAATTTTGCCGTGTGGCGCCCGGTGGGCTGAAATCTCTCGAAGTATGTGGCTGTGGTTCACTAAGAGGTTGATAACACTCTATTACATGGTGTCTCTGGTAGAACAATATTTATACAAAAAATCAGTATCGCTGAAGTGCTCACTAATCGAATGCTTAGATGCTCCTCACTCATCTGTAACCAATTTTAAAATGTTCTATCGGAGGGTTTAAATCAATTTATCTTCTTTTTACTTTGAAAGAGTGTTTTTCAAAGAATAGTTCTTAGAAAATATCTCACATTTAGGGGGATGAATTTTTAGACAGTATCAAGAGATAGGGCTTGTTACGTTATTAAGTACTTCCGAAGACACCAATGACCGACATGTAGCCAATTTCGCTTAAAGTTATAGTTTAAATTTGCATAGGGATTTTTTGTCTCTGGTAGATCAATATTACATTTTTTTACAAGAGTCTATGCGTACCGATTTCAATGAATACACCCAAAATTTTTTTACGCGGGGAAAACGTACTGCGTAATAAAACTGCGATAATTGGAAAATCTGTATAAAAACAGCACTAATTGAAAAAATCCGCGTAAAAACAAACGCGTTAATTGGAAAATCCGCGTAAAAAACCTACAACAAACGATTTAGAATATTTTAGAAAGTTTTTTTTTGCGCGGATTTCGCAATTAACATGGTTTGAGCAAAAATATTCTATGTCATTTTGAATGCAAAAGTCTTTCGCGAAAATGGAAGAGACGGGCCTGGAAGACTCCTTATGATTCCTTAAGATATGGGTATTTTCGGAATGGTCTTGACGAGTAGGTGCCAGAAATTAATTTTGGACGCCATTTTTTTTTTCCTGCGGGAGACACCGCGTCACTTTGACTAGATCATAGCAAATTTTGCTAAACTGGAAGACGCCATCATGGATTTCAAAATGGCGCCAAAAATTGCAGTATAAATAATCATAAATCGCGACATTAAAGTTGTTGTTGTTGTCTGTCTCCGATTCCTCAACCCACGCTGGATACTCAGAAGTGTTTGTTGACAGGGACACTCAGAAGTAACATGTAGATTTTACGCGATATATTGCGACGAACGAAAGTTTGAAACTATAACGAACTCATGTACGGTAAATGTAATCATTGCTTTGCCCTTGAGGAACAGTGATAATTTGAGCGGAGAGAGAACTGTTTGTTCAGCTATATAAGCTGTAAGACTCTCTATACATGCCTTTGTAGAATGTAGTTGAAAACTCGAACGTACAAATTAGAAACTAACTTTACCGCACAGTTTTACCATAATCGATCCTTTCAATATAAGTGCCCATCTCAAAATATCGATGTGGTATTTTAAGGTTAATGGTGATGCTGATGGATAATTTTCGTCGTACTGAACGAAATATTTTAACTAATGGGTCGAAAATAATTACAACGACCTTGTTTTAAATTTCAAAGTATTTACAACGAATGGAAAAAATGATTTTTCGAAAATGTTTCATAAGCGAAGTTCGAATTAATTTTCATTATTCACTGTGTGCTGACATAATTAGTTCGATTTCGATTTGCTAATATTTTTCTACAAAAGAACAAACACCGATTTAGTACAGTAGCAAACTGAGGATGCTTGATTTATTGTTGAACATAGGGTTTCTAGTATATACCAGCATCGAGTTCGAAGCAAGTAGCGCTGCCGAAAAGTAGTTCAATCTAAAAACGCGCCAAACCGCAGAATCAAATGAGGCCTCTTTAGAAGAAAAATCTTCTGCACACCAAAAAATAATGAAAATTAAACGACATGTAAATCAATACGAATGTAAACATACAAAGCTTGAATCAAAAATTTGATTGAAAATTAAGTTGAATTCGATGCACTCAATGAGAGCATCAGAAAGCATGTGATTTTGCACTTTCGTTCGTGTAATATTACATGTCATTCATTTTACAGCAATATGGGATTAAAAATACATTCAAGAGCATTGGTTTGCCGTTTAATGAAACTGTAATTTCCAATCAACGTGAAAATTACAATAAATATCGCTGAAAAAAGCACGACAAGTTGTGTGTACTTGTGCTGGAACATAATTTGACATTTATATTCATGCTCCAAATATGGGCATGAAAATAAATTTAAAATTACATAATATTTTTTTCTGTGTGGTAAAATGTGAAATATTGTTCCAAAGTAAAAGACACATGCATTGTTAATCAGAATACTTGTTAAGCATACAAAATCTGATCGAAAAATCAAAGCGTTGAACGTTCTATGTCACTATGGAGTTCATCTTGGTTACAACAAATATTGAAGTACCGATATTTTCCCGGTACTACCGGCACTGTGGATGTCAGTGCCGCGCTACAGTTTCACGCCAAAAAAGATCGGTATTAGGAACCCTAGTTTCCATAGACAGATGCTGAATTTTTTTTCCACAAAGATGGTATGGCTCTAAGTGTTAGCTTAGGTAACTCGTAGGTCTTTTATTTAGTAAAAGCGTCATTTGATGCAACAGTGCAATATGAAAATGCAGCAAAAAATTGATATGCTTAACAATTCATTTATTCATTTATTTAGATGTAAGTGCCAATATTTTGCAAATGAGTTAAACGGGAGTAATTAAGTGAAAAAATCGCCCCCAGGCAAGATTCGAATATGCACCTTTTGTATGCCCGGCCTCCTACACTGTCTCTTGGAATGATGTCCCAAGAAGAGCACACTTTATTTTTTCTGCCGAATATCTCAGCTTTTTTTGCATCTTTTGCCGAAATCTCAGTAAACATTATTTTTTGCTGAGATCTCAGTAAAAGTGACGTTTGAGTGCTGAGACCGAAAATCAGCGAACTAATCTCACTTTACTGAGATATCAGTTTCTAAATTTGCTGACTACACAGTTGTTGGTAAATTACCGAGCCAAATTGAGTGTGCACATAATTATCATAGTGAAACTTATCCGCTCTCAAACATCATCACTCAACCAACCCACGCAACTCAAGATATTACATCATTTTAAATTTCACGCTCAATAATCCATTCCCTAGGTACTGGACGCAGTTGTTGCACTTGTCGGGAAACAGTAATATTTAACACAACGATATTAAAAACCATCTTTGTCACTGTTCTTGTATCCACGAATAAACGAATGGGTACGCCAATACTCAACGTCAACCGCTACGGTGTAGTTAGCCATTACAGGCATATAACACATTGTTCTTTGTGTACGCACAATGTACAAGTAAACAAGAATCAAATAAATCTGTTGCTTTACTCGAGTGTTTCATAGTAATCGATGAAGTACAAAACAACCAGTTAGAGTACTCATGTTGTGACAAATATTTAGACAATTAGTGGTGAATTAGACAATTTTATTTACTAAGACATTTAACTGATTCTCTAGGCAAACAATTTTGAAATTACGTGGTAGTTTCTAGAATAACTCCCCAACATTGTACTAAACTCTTAATTGTTAAACTAAGACTTTTGTTTGATACGCGTAAATTTAATTCATACAGTTTCTGAAATTAATTGTATAAAACAAACTTTCAATTAGGAATATTTCCGATATCACAGTCCCGAAAATTTCAGAACAATTCCAAGTTAGCACACGTCAATCAAATCAACAGAACCAACATAGTACATATTAACGGCTATATCACTTTAAACGCGTCTATTTTTGAACCCCCTATCGAGAGACTTTGTCGTACACAGTACAGTCATGGTCTTGGCAAGCTAATTCCACCAATTCGTCATCCGACCAATGTCACTTGTGACTGCCTCCTTCATCTTTAGTTTCCGCTTCATTGTCGTCTAATATTCCTCTAAAGGACGGAACCGTGGACAATTCTGTGAATTCAGCTTGCTGTTATGGCAGCCGATTAAATCTGCTCATAACGTAACTGGACCATCAGGGGATAGTTGATGTTGAATTTCTGGCCACACGAACCGTTCTCTTGCCAAATAATTTTTTTTTTTTTGATGATTCATTCGCGAAAACAAATTGTATACTGCTAGAAACCGCGAACAGTAGCAGTAGTTGTGCACGAGCCCGGGATTTATTTGAAATTGGTTTTCTCATAACTTTCATCGTCAATCAAAACACATTCACTCAGTTTTAGCAGCACTGGGCCGTACAGCTAACGGCCCCAGGCTCTGACCGTTCTTTGATGGCTGGGGCTACTGTTAGGCTGGTAGGAATTTGAATGACAAAATCTCTTCGAGGACGTTCTTGTTCTGTTATCTCAATGCCCTCTCAGGGGTGTTGATATAACTGCTCATCGAGAAGTGTCTTTATTCCCCTGGCAGTGAAAAATACCCTTACGTACATACATACGTTCCTACTTTTGTTTTGTTTGTATTTATTATTAGTCTTTTTATGCTGTCAATAAAACTGTGAAACATTACCGCATTTGGCACCGATTCCCACTGGCCATCCAGGTCGAAATCGGTAAAATTTACCAGAAACTGACAATTTGGTTACAAATTCATAGAGATTTGGCTGAAAATGTGTCTTAAAACTGAGTTCGAAATCCGGTCAATATGAGCCGCTATGTGCTGCATTCGGTAACCGTAAACAGAAAACCTTCCTATACGGTCGCAAGCACTCATATTCGACTCTCTTTCCCAGGTATCTGCTACGCCGCCGTGATTTTCAAGCCAACATCTAAAACGTCGCGTTAGGGTCGATCCACAATAAACACAATCAATTTCATTCGACACAATTTTGTGATAGTCGAGTTCGTTTAATTTGTTGGTGCACCGTAGTGTAAAGTTTTTTATTATTCACCAACATGTCCAAAACAACACATTTCTTCAATTAGCTTTCCAATGTTTTCGCTTTTTAACATATGTTTAAAAATTGAATAAGGCCGTACGGTGTTTGACTAGTGAAAATCGAGCTTCGAGCAAAACGAGCAGAACAATTTGAACTGTCAGTGGGGCCCATAATTTCTGTGCCCGCTGAGATGTTGACTTACGTCAGTTCAATATAAATAGGATAGGGGTGCCATATACGTGCTCTTTCCGTATAAGTTCTCACACTGAGATAGCAACATATACTGTCAGTCATACTACGTGAGTACCTTTACGGAAAAATCTTGAGCGTTTTTTCAAAACGTCATATCTGCAATGAGTTACTCTCTTTGTTTACTTTCTCTTCTGTTAATAATTCGGTCATTTTAACATTTATCCCTCAACTCTTTGCATAATATGCTAGTTAAAACCACCGTCTTTCGATCTGTACTGTAAAATAAGTGAAAAGTGTTATAGTGACCCCGTAAAAATCGAAAGAGTAAGTAAACAAAGAGAGTAACTCATTGCAGATATGATATTAAAAAAAACGCTCAAGAAATGTTCTGTCTTTTTGCTCTTTTGCTCACTTTGTTTCGTTTCAGCTTGACTGAAACCTCTAGATAACAGCTTCGAAAATTATTGTCATTAAATCTGGCAAGGGTAGTTTTCTGCACGATACAAGTCTTGAAGTCAATATTACAGTTCAAATACATTTCCTATTTAAAATTGGTTTGGTTGCTAACCGAAGATTGTTCGAGAAAAATTGTATTTCAATTTCTTTCGCCGTTTGAATAAGAGCTGTAATAGAATTACGCGCATTCATAAATTCATTCGATGTATGACTATGGAGCATGCCTAAGCAATGTAATATTTAATAATATAATATTCGTGTTGTATTCTATGGGCTTCCCTAATAATATGAAACTTTTTTCGCAATCGCAGTAGGCAGAGTTAAGGTTGGACAGAGAATGCGCAAAATACGCAAACGAAAAAAGCAGTTTTTTTCCACACCGTATGTCAGATCTTCATAAAAATCGATCAGCGTATGTAGAATGTTGTTACAGTACTGCTGATCGATTTTTATGAAGATCTGACAAACAGTGTGGAAAAAAACTGCTTTATTCGTTTGCGAATTTTACCCTTTCTCTGTCCAACCTTAAAGCACAGACTAACAGACATAACACTATGAGGAAATTCCCTCAAAAACATCGATCCGACAATTTTCCCAGAACACTAGCTCCACCTTTTATTCACGGTCCCAATCACTCATTTACTGGTGGGTTACCCCTCAGGTTTGGGAACAATTTTTCACTAGTGGTCTATCCCCCATATACTTATTCATATGTCAGTGGCGCCATAATTTCAAAAGTGGCCACAGTCCCAACTACAAATATATTTGAAATGACCGTTAAAGCGGACGAAGTTTTGTTTTTGAGTGTTATGTCTGTTAGTCTGTGCTGAAAGTGCAAGGAAATCAAAAAAATAGATTTTAGCTTTTTCGTCATGTTGATGTGTTTGGTTAGTTAAAAATGTGCTCTATCTCTTGATAAATATGTTTACAGTAAACCATGTCAAAAAGTATATAAGTATCTTTCAAGTTTAAATATCAGTATATTACTGTTTTCGTTCGAATTTAAGGCAAGTGCAGAAGCAGTCCGGACTTTTTAATGATTTCAATAAATACTGGCTAGTGATTGAATCATATGGTGATAATTCAATGAATAAAAACAACGTTGTTCAATTTACGAGGTAGACAAAACAGCGCGAGGTAAACAAAACGGAAAAAGGAGAATTTGCATTGCATTGTGTGCTCACTTGACTGCTGTCTGCACTGCGCACAAATGTTACCTAATTTGGCTGAAAATCACAATTTAATCTAATTTTGAGGTGATGAACTCATTTTTGATGTCAAAAGTCGTAAAATATTATATACATTTTTGCATACAGTGTCATTGAACCTTTCTTATAACTATGATCCCGTTTTCATGATAGATTTTCCGTTACTGTTCACCAATGCCAGAAATATCATAAAAAATGAAGCACACTACTTTAATTCCATTGTATAACGTGTTGGTTTACTGTAGATTGTCTAACTATTTTACACAAAGCACCATAAGCCTCCATATTAGCAACAAAGCTTCAAAATCTCCTTAAACCTTTTTGCGCACCTAGGCGCAGAACGAGACCATGATATTCGAAAAGTAGAGGTTATTTTTCATAGAATGAATACTGTGTGACCGTTCCGAAATGATTCCGAAATTTGTACAGAATACATGAGTGTAAAGTGTATTTTTGATTTGATCACCTCAAACATATTTAAACGAAAAAGTCATAATTCCAAGCAAATTTACCGAATGTATTTTATTCGCTAACCAAGGTCTTTTGTTCCTCTACACAATGAAACTGGTTGTGCTAAAATCGGACCCAAATCAAATGAGCAACATGCATTTGAAGTGAACAGAGCAATGGTGGTTTCGAAAATGAAAATCATTAAAAAGTCCGGACTTTGCTACGTTTAAACTCGTGTTAAAAATCGTGTTCTTATCCAATGATCATAAAATTTTGTATATACGTCATTCATCACATGAGAAATTTAGAAAAAATATAAAATATCAATATTTCAAAAATAAATTTTTGAGGTTTTGGGCAGCCTCCAGCCACTGTGCTGCGCTGCGTGCCGTCATTTTTTCTTCTCACTCACCCTCGTCAGTCGTCACTGTTGATGGCACTCACTGTGCTCAGTTTTGGTTGCTCAAGTTCTCTCAACTGAAAAAGACGATCATTTTGATTTGTGACCGAAGTTTTACGTACATTTTGATGAAAAAGTGATAGTCATGATTTCGTACAGCTTTAGGCACTAACACCTTATTCGTTACAAAAAGTTAACACACGAAGAAGGCTAAACAAAATGAGATATGTGTTAAGTGAATTACTCATGTTTCTCGTATTTCTTCAACATTATAACCATACTGATTAAAATTTTTAAAAAAAATAGAACATTAGGGGGGACTATAGCTATAGACCCCCCCCCCCCCCCGCTTTGCGCCCGCCACTGACCTCCATCATAGTTCGAGCAATATTTCGGAACAGCCCGATACAAGGTACATATCACTGGCATTTACCGGTGCAGTGCTTGTGGCCAATGTGCTACCAGAATCAGGATGCATGTTTGCGGCCGTAAGAAGATGTGACGTGGTGGGCACTGCTGAAATTGGAAAGCAAACACAACATTCTGTGTCGGCCAGGCTTACGGTGGATATGTTTGTGGCATTTTCCAGGAATGTAAACTTCATTCCAACCAAGCGGGCGGGCGAACGAAAAACATGTTATGTTTTCCAGTCACACACCGGACCCGGAATGTGTGCGGCTATGCAACGTGCCCAGATTTCAATATGTTTTTTTAATCTGTGCAATTTTCACTTTTTTGTATGATTGTATGAAAAAGCGATACAAATTCATGTTACTGAATATTTAATTTTCAAGAACCTAGCATAACAAGATACTAATCTTAAAATGACCTTTGTGCACCAACAGAAGTCGGGTCAAAAGACGTCACGATCTAGATTGCTTTTATCCACTCGAGTCAGACTAATTTGCATCTCGAAGAGTTCCTCTTGATTTGCCACAACTCCAGATAATACGAGACCCCTCACTGCGTTCGTGCATTGTCCAATCGATTTTCTCCTCTTCCTCCATCGTGGAAGCCTCTTTCCGCCGTCGTCAGATGGTCTTTTGTGCAGAATGTAGTCTACAGTCGAGACCTTTGCACCACTTTGTAGGCTATCCAAAAGGAGAGCGACAGAGAGAGAAACTCATTTCCCGGGTGGACCTCGAATGACGCTGCTGGTGTAGTTCTGTTTCAAGATGAATTACTCTTCAAACATTCTGCTGGGAACCGCACCGTTGCGCCATTCCGACCCCGCTCGCTGGAACTGCTCTGATCGGTGCTTAATTTATGCACTTTCGAACGCCAGGTCTTCGAATACGACAGTGCATCAATAAGCCGTGGCGTGCTCTCGGTAATAAGGAATGCAAATGCGCTTCTTCTCGTTCCGTTCCGATGGATGGGTGTGATTCTGATCGCGTCTGGAAGATTACAAGGAGGCAGCACGGTGCAAATAGGTCTAGCAGGACACAGGGCCTAATGGTTCGTTCCCTGTCAGGGAAGATAAATTAGCATTGTGCTGATGCTAATGAAAACGAAATCAATATTTCAATCCGGTCTGCTGAAAATCGGTATACATACCTACATACGCTGGAGGTTTGTTTGCATTTGCGTGAAATCATTTGTTTTTCCAGTTCCGAATGCAATCAATACTGTACAAATGTGTATGTATAGCGTTACTCAAGAATCCACAGAATGCAGAGTTTAAGTGTAAGTTAATCGATTTTATAACCGCTACACCTAGCACTGAATTCTCTAATAGGATATGATGCAGTTTATGGGCTGAGAGATTCATGTCTGTTGCTACGATCCCGTGACAGCGAGAATCCTCTCTGGTTGGGAATCAAGAATACGATGACTAGCTTGTTATTTTGTGTGGTGAACAAATATTATTGATAGTGCCTTTTGACCTAATATAACCAGTTTGTTTTCAGACAGTAAACTTATTTTCAAAGCAAGTCATGGATTTGCGTTCTTATTTCGTCGCGTCATTATCTGGCAGACCGACTTGGCTACCAGATAGACGCTAAAACAAATCACTACTTGCATTCACAAGCAAACAACATGTCGCGGATGATACCTCGCAAGTACAGAAGCTCTGATTGCTAATGCGATCTCATCAGCAAGCAGAACTTCTGTGATTGTGACATACCAACAGTGACATGTTGTTTGCTTGTGACCATAAGTAGTGTTTCGTTTTCGATTCATTCGTCTATCTTATCATAGTGATGGGGAAGCACTTTTATTGACCGTCAAAGTCTGAGCTGGCTAAAGGGAAGCATTCAGTAATAAAAACATCTCAACACTGCCTTTATTGCTTACAACAAGGCAGTCATGACTAATCCACGTGAAATGCCTCGGCCATGCATTTTTTTAAATAAAGCTATTGACTCATATCGGAGCTCACAACTCGCGATATATGTGCTGCCACTTACTCTGACAGTTGGTAACATAGACCGAAACAATGCGACATATTTTCCGAATAATTAGTGATCACCTTCTGATGATTTCAAAAGCGTTGTATCATATTGTATCAGAGATAGGCATCAGCTCATTATGGTCAGTGATGCAAATACTCATCGCATCATTTAGGGAAGCTTGAGTATATATGTAGTACAAGTCTGCGTATTCTGAATGCAGGAAACCGGCCAACTTTTGCGAGGTCTGGGAGGGAGGAGGTATAAGACATAACCATTTGTTCTAAAAGAGTTTCTCATAAGCTGGGCTAAACAAGCGGCCTTTAACACGTAAAAGACAATACAATTTTCTCCTTAGAGCAGAAAAATAGTTTTTACCTCTTTTTTCTCCACATCTCTATGGTGCATTGGCTTGGTAAGCAGAACCAAGTTTCGGTTCCAATAATTCTCAACTGCTTAATCAAAACTCCTTTTCTTGCGTGACATCACGCGAGACTAGAGGTTTGATCAGAAGCACAAATAGTGTCCGCGTCTTTGGACCTAACGTCAATCTGACGCTAGCTTATTCGTGTCACTAAGTTACTGTCGGATTCTGATGAGATGAAGTTGAAACCTAAATTCCATAACTAATTTTCCTACAATTAGTCAACTAGACATCTTGGAGAACGTCGCACAGAGGAGCAACTAGAACAAATTCCTGGCCAATAACCAAATTTTTTTTTCGATTTTCTCCTTCGTTATTCGTGTTTCTCAGCAATGGCTGAACCGATTTTACCCAAACCAATTTTAAATGAAAGGCCTCTCACCCAGACAGAACGCTATTAAATGGTTTTTGATTCTGATATTTAGTTTCCAAGATATCCAGATTTCCAAAAATCGCGCTTTCTGTAGTTTTTTTGTTAAATTTGCTGCCGAAATTGATGACATAACTAAAAAAATTATATATTTTTAGAAAGCTTATACACATACCTTTCCAACAAACTGTAGATTGTTGAAATTATTATCAAAGGAATTATTTAACATTAAATGCGGACGAAAGATTTTTATCATTTCCCATAGCCAGAAATAAGATCAAAAACATTCAATGTATTATTACTGCCAAAACGGAAAATTTTAGGTCTATACTATTTTCGGAGCATTTAAAGCGTACAATATGCTCTTTCTTTTGGTATTGTGATTTTACTGAATAATCCCCCTAAGAGTGAGATATTGTCATAAATTTCATTGGAAGTGATTGTATTGAAATACTGCCTTCAGCAAATTTGTAGCTCTTACTATTGCGAATAACTTTACTGAAGACATCAAATACATATTTCGAGTACTTTAAAAGTTATAACTTGTTGTTTGTGGATTACCCTTTGTCGCCTATTTATTGTTCAATATAGTAATAATCCATTTAAATGAGCCAAATATTATTTCGACAAAGCGAATGTCGTATTTAATTTTTCAATGTACAACCGCTAGAATAACCACCGAAAAATTCCAAGTTGTCTAGATGAAACTTTATTACTTATAGGTGCGAAAATTTTCATTTGCGCGAACCTTCTGACTTGTAATCATCGGATCGATCTGAAACATATCACGTGAAATGAAAAACGAGATGAATAACTCCAAGCAGTGGTGTAGCCAAGAGGATGCTGTGGGGTTTAACCACCCCCCCCCCTAACCCAAAAAAAATGAATTGAAGTTAAAAATTTATTGATACTGACTGATTTAATTCAATATTACAATGATAATTATCTGATCAGTACATTGATAACCTATTGTTTGAAACATCATGAGGACCTTTGAAAAATTGTGGGAATGCGATCCTGATCTGTAACTGATTTATTGGTCTTGATCTCACAGTTGTCTAATAACATCAATATCAAATACTTGCCCAAAAACGTTCCAATAGAAACTCATTCCAGAGTTCTGAAATCAATCATAATCGTAATCATCATATTGAGTTCAGTTTTGAAGGGGTGTACTGTAATATTGATTAGGGTCTTTTTTTAATAGGAAGCGAAACTGGAATTGCTTTAATGTCTATGAAACTTAAAATTGCTCACCGAAAATTTGCATAACTTCCAACATTTACTGAAAATGTTTTTATTTTGGGAATGCGTCGAGTTGAGACGAAAACGTTATAGAATTAATAACGAGAAAACCACCTACCAATAGTAGGGGAACTAATAAAAAATGACGTTTTCCGTCCCGCAAATTTCGCAGGTTTAGTATCTTCAATGAATTTTACAAACGGTAAACAACACATCATTTGATAAAATAATTTTGGCGTTATATCCTCTAAGAAGGATTTATGGCGAATTTACTCTTCAAACAAATTTAGGTCCAGACTTAATGTCTTCAGTAAAATTTTGGAGAGTGCTATTACAAACCACTTTGCTGAAGGCATGAAGGCTCCATGTGTTCAAGGTATTAACATATTTTAGGCTATTTCTATTTAATTTTAAATTAATTATTATTATATTACTGTTTATGAAAAATCTCTTCTATTGTTTATAAACGATAAAATTTACATTTAATCCAAAGCTTGAGTTTGTGAAGCTCACAATAGAAAGTTATTTTAGAAAAAAACTAGATTTAGTAACACTTCGTAAATATCATTTTATAACTTGGTTTACTCCATATACGTAGTATTCATGCTTACAATAAAGTTGTTTTAAATAAATGTCTCAACAAATTCGCTAAAGACAGGAACTCTGTTACAATTTTTTGAAAAACTTATTCTCCATAATATTAAAACTTCAAAGATGGCGGTTTCGTAATTATGCCATTTAGACAGTAAGTTACATTTTCACCAAATCCCCACCAAACCGAATTTCTGACTACCCCGCTGACTCCAAATAAGTAGGAACAAAGTCGTTTGTAACTGTTGGTTCCATCATTTAGATTTTTGATGTAAATAATATGTGTTGTTTGTTGAACATTCACGTTTCATGTGCTACAATACACAACAGTAAGTAGGGAAGCTAAAGGGTAAAGGTACCGCTGTAAAGAGAGTTTGCCATCTTTAAGAAAACGTATGGCACTGATCGCGGATGGCGCGAAACTTCTAAAAATGGATTGCGGATAAGGAATTGGAGGGAAATGCAACCTGAAATTCTTATAAAAGGACCAGCAGTTCTCAGCTCTGGTCTCTTTTAATATCAGGCGTCCGTGTGCTGTAGTTTATTTCAACTGGTGAAGTTATGTTTATAGCCCCCCCCCCCCCCTTTGGGGCGGGAAGTTGGTTTAAATTGTTGCGATTCGTTCAGGTAGTTAAAGATTTACCCTGTGGAATTGATGGAGTTATTTGGCAACTTTGCGTTGCAATTTTCTTCACCAGGACCTCTTAGTGCCTTTTAGCGCTTCTTAGCACCATACACCAGCACACGGTTCGGCACGCGAATCCGGGAGGATTCCGCGCCTAATCGTAAAGGACCGTCGTTCGTCATCCGGCGCTGCGCGCCTCCGCTTCATACCCTCGGGCAAAGGCCTTAATCGAACAGGAGGGTCCCCTCTCGGTGGTGGCCATTGCGGTTAGACGCGGTCACGCCGATGCTCGCCAAGGAGGGAAGACGCCTGCCTGCATCCAAGCCAGCAACGCCCGCTGGTCCGTCCAACTGCCATCTGGATCACCATCGTACCGGGGCCTTCATCCGGCCAGTTTCACCGACGTCCGCGAGGGGATCTCGCCCGTCGGCATCGTCAGCGTCGCAATGCAATTCAACAGAAGCAGTAAAAGTACGGTACGTTGAGTGATAGCAGTAGCACACGCCACATTCTTAAATGTAAATTACACCCCACACGACACAAATACTTGTGAATAAAAGTTAAGTGCAAGAAAAGTGAATGTTCTTAGATCATTGTTCTTGATCCGCGTAGCCCTTGATTACCCGGTAGCTAGCCGACCCTGCGATACCAGCAAATGAGTCGGTTCTGCCGTATGAGCCTTGTTTAAACGTTCGGTACCAATTGGCGCCCAACTAAAAGTCCGCGAAAGGTAATCAAGGGTTCGGTAGAGTTCAAAAATCTAAGGATTTTTCCGACGGGAGGTGGCAGGGATTCGTGTAAAGCACGAATGTTTGTGCCCTTTCACTGTCCCACTGCTCCACAAGAAAAGAAAGTGAAAGTGACGATAAAACGCGATAAGAGGTCCTGAACGCAAAAGAGGACATGCTGTGCTTTTTAAAATCGTTTTCCGTGTGAAGAAATTCGTGGTTTTTGGTTTGCCTTGTGTGTCGTGAAACGTTAATTTTTGTTCATTCCATGATCAATCATAATTTTGCTTTACATACTTTACCAAATATAAATCAGATTAACAATAGCACAATTTTAATATACTCACCAGAAATAATTGAATCATTCGTTTTCGGCATTTTTGCTTGGCTCTATCCCGCTTTAGATCGGCACACAATAGAGCGCACCGATGATATAAATTGAACCTTAAAAATTGATCAGCACAAAAATGATCAGAATACGCAGATCGGTTGGATGATGATCAATCTACCTACGATCCATACCAATCTGCTAATCAAAATAAAATTGGAAGAATGCAATTGTGCATAGGAAGTCTTACTTCAGGACAGTCGCTCCCCGTTGGGTACTGATAGCAGTCCCAACCAGTGTAATACGCCCGGCTTCCATAGCCTGGGTTAATCTAGTAGTGAAATCGAACCTGGATGGTTAAATATTGAAACATACCGCAAAGATAATAACGCGGGGAATAGGTGAAGTTTTAACTGCATAAAATTTTGTCTAAAATGATGAGGCGGAGAATGAAGTTCGGACCATTTGAAAAGATAGGTTCGGATAGTTTAAAAAGAGGTTTATTTCAATCATTTACAGATATTTTGATGGCCGATCGGGCCAGACCGTAAGAATTGAACGGCAGGATCGGATGTTGGCTACGGTCAGAGGGTACGGACGAAGTTTCCAATTTTTCTCTGGGGCCGACGGTTTGGATCCTGTGATCCGTTTGTTTGCTGGTTGGTCCGATGGCATCATAAGTACTGTAAAGGAGAGAAAGAGAACAATTAGTTTGGAAAAGGAAGATGAACCGAACACGGAAGGAATTGAAATCTCGTCAGTTCGTGTTTCTTGTTCGTACTTGCCTTTTCTATTTTACCACGGGTATCCATAGTCGCACTGGCCGATCCGGGGAACGATGGAGGGGTTGAATGTTTTGCCTTCCATCCGAGCGCCGACGGTGGAGATGCGATGAGTGGATGGCTCACTAGGTAAAATTGGCAATATCTGTAATAGAAAGAATGGCTCAATTATAACATCCAATTTTTTAATTTGTGCACTTTTACTTACCTGTAGTGCATCTTGCAAGTCAAGATGGCTTCATGGTTGATCCCGGGAAGATTTGGTGGTCACTGCAGGTCAATCTTTCGCAGAAAGATTGCATCCTGGCAGCAAAACACCACCACTGTTTATGTCCTAAAAGACAATTTTTTAACAATGAACCGCTGTCGAAGGCTAAGTTTCGATATGTTCATTGATAATTTATCACTTACCTCGATTTTCGTTGAAAATTTGGCCGATTTCAACGATTATTGAACTGAAATTACACTTTTAGCACTTTCATCACTAAATAAACATTGAGCATAACGATATGCTCCAATGACATTGGTGTGACGTTTTGTAACTGACGTGAGAAACGTCAGGTTGCCCGCCGGTAGACTTGCCCGCCTGGGGGTTTGCCGTGGGAATCGAAAGTGATGTAAAAGTGTTGTACATACATGTAAATAGGGTTGTATACTATTTTGTTGCTAACTTTTGTAAATAGTTCGTCCAATTATTTAAGTATTGTAGTATTTTTTTTGTATAGTTGTTCTGTATATATAAATTTGATTTGTACATATTATGTTTGAATTTTTAATTTGTATATTTGTTATTTTAATATGTTTGTAAAGTATAATTATAGTTTCGCGCGTTGTAAATATTGTTTGTAGAATTGTGTGTTGCCTATTCACGAATCACTTTGAGCCGAAGATGATTTTAAGGAAGCATTTGATAAAAAAAAATGTTAAATCACTTCGTGTTTTCACATTTTTTCATCGGAGTAGTGGATAGTGTAACTGTTGGTTCCATCATTTAGATTTTTGATGTAAATAATATGTGTTGTTTGTTGAACATTCACGTTTCATGTGCTACAATACACAACAGTAAGTAGGGAAGCTAAAGGGTGCGTACCGCTGTAAAGAGAGTTTGCCATCTTTAAGAAAACGTATGGCACTGATCGCGGATGGCGCGAAACTTCTAAAAATGGATTGCGGATAAGGAATTGGAGGGAAATGCAACCTGAAATTCTTATAAAAGGACCAGCAGTTCTCAGCTCTGGTCTCTTTTAATATCAGGCGTCCGTGTGCTGTAGTTTATTTCAACTGGTGAAGTTATGTTTATAGCCCCCCCCCCCTTTGGGGCGGGAAGTTGGTTTAAATTGTTGCGATTCGTTCAGGTAGTTAAAGATTTACCCTGTGGAATCGATGGAGTTATTTGGCAACTTTGCGTTGCAATTTTCTTCACCAGGACCTCTTAGTGCCTTTTAGCGCTTCTTAGCACCATACACCAGCACACGGTTCGGCACGCGAATCCGGGAGGATTCCGCGCCTAATCGTAAAGGACCGTCGTTCGTCATCCGGCGCTGCGCGCCTCCTTTCCTCTTTTGGAAAGACCTGGGGTCTCAAGCCCAAATACATCTTTTGCATTTATACGACAATTGTCTATTGTGGCCGCAGAGGATCATATTTATTATGCACCAACAAAGTTTTAATGATTTTAATATTTTCTAAACAAATTTGGTAATATTATTGGTGCATTGAAATTCAGTGGTGATACAGAATAGGTGCCATCCAACATATAACTAATTTTCGACAAAAATCCATATGTTTTCATGGGCAGTACACTGCCCATGATCGCATATTTGTCCCGTTTTCTATGGGATTTCCTATCTTTATGGGACTGATTTGCGATCATGGGCAGTACAGTAATTTTACAATAATTTACAAGGAAGTCTAATATTATGCTACAATACAAAAACAATAAACTTTAATATATTTACTGTATATTTAAGTATAAAATGAACTCTTCAGTAAAAGGGAGAGGTTATGTTAAAAAAAACCGACTTAATCCACCTAACAGTGAGATGAGACATTTCTTATACATATCACTGTTTGAGTACTCATGCGAAGTAGAGGCCCAAGTAGAAGTGGGATGAAAACAGTTTTGAGTTCTGCACGAATAAAACCTAAAATAAACTGAATAAATTATAAAAAATCAATAAAGCAAATAAAATTTAAAAGTTCTAAAAGCAAAAAATGATAAATAGTATTTTGTGATATCCAACGGCGAAAACCGATCGGAAAGGTGAGTTAATCGAAAGCAAAGGTAGGATTCGAACCTGCAACACTTGGGACTCCGGCTCAATGCACAAACCCTTATGCCATTCCTGGGTTATGATGGCGTCGCAGGAAAAACAAATGATTATCGCATTGGCGACAGTGATCCTACCACTGCATATGTCGCCAATGCGATATTGACATATTCTTCCTGAGACGTCATCATAGCCCAGGGATAGCATGAGGGTTTGTGCATTAGGTCAGAGTCCGAAGTGATGCAGATTCGAATCGTGCCCCTGAGGTGGTTTCGAAGTAAAATACTTCTATCGTTTCAATACTGGATTCACCTTCGAAAATTTCTGCTGATAAATTTTCCCAGTTTTTACATGAGAATAATTTCCAATGAACTGAACGAAATCGCAATATTTTTGAATTATCTGATCGGAAATAAAAGCACGTGTTTTGTATTAAATTTTGCGAAATGTATAACAGCTATAAATAAATCAAAAACGGATTTTCAGAACGACAAGGAAAATGCGAAATTCGCAACCCCATTTCTGGCAGAGTCATCAAAAGGGAGCATCTAAACGTATCTTCACATACGAGAAGGTTATTTATATATGTCTCGCGGTTTCATTTTGTATCAGTCGCTGCTTACTTGCCAAACGAGCAACATGTTGACTGTGTTGTTCGGAGAGTACAAAAAGCGGTAGTCACTATGGACACACTTGCACGAAGTGATTCAATCAAATACGGGTAGAGGTGTCTGAGCGTGCCGGTTTTAACCATTCGGCGCTCGAATATTAAACGAGTAACATCATGGATATATCATCCGAACGGTACAATCATTCGTGTACATGCAAAGTTTCAAATCGCACAGCATGATAAAGAGCTCACGATAAACTTTGCACACAGCAAGCAAAGGGGTGCAAGTTTTAGACGGTATAACTGTGCACGAGATGTCTGGCGTCTACTATGGATTTTCGGCAGTGGAGGTATTAACTCGCACACAGTTAAATCGTGTAAAACTTGCACCTGTTTCCTTGCTGTGTGTACAGTTTGTCATCATAATTGTTTATGCCAAATAAGGGGTGAAAAATCAATTTCGCCTCGACTGTGTTTCGAATTTTATACAACCGGAAAGGAATTTTCGGATCACATTACTTGAAAAGAGGATCAAACCGGTGAAAGATTACGCCTCACTATAGAGATGGGCGAGTGAATCGCGAATTGAGAAAAAACGACTCTTGAAAAAGAGTGAGTGAGCCACGATTACTTTTTTAAACAGTTGCCATTTAAAAAAAATGCTATATTGCGACTTAGGGAAATTATAATTACAACACTTAGAACGAAATATTTTTTGTAAAAGTTGCGTAGTTCTGTATGCATTTACAGAGCCAGAATTCAATTTCAACGCCTCTTTCATTCATTCAGTTCAGAGGAAATATAAATATATTCACAAACACGTTGTATGTGAAGGTAGAATATGGCATTTTTTAAATTATAGAGCATAAGTGAACAGCGCAATCCTTGTCTGATGCATTTTGCCCTATAATCCCACTCAGAGCCAGCACAGAAACATACTTGAGTTTGAAACTGAAATTGAACATGAACCGAAAATAACTGAATGAATGCATTCCACCGAACTTTTGAAGCATGATGTTCATAAAAAATGTTGGCAAATGGTGTTAGTTAGCTGTGAACTTTAATCACATAAAAATAAATAAGCGCAATGACCACACGTACACTTATTTGTATATACGGAATCAAAATATCTACTCCAGATCAAAATCAAACAGATATTAAATATCTATTTCATTTTGATCTTGAATAGATATTTTGATTCCACATAATTTTCTTTAAACTTCCCAAATAAATAACTAAATCGATCAAGAGTTGATTCTTTTTTTCGAGTTTCGAGTGAATTGGAAATGATTCGCTCATTAAACTGAAACGGTTTGCCTATTCCACTACACCAAAAAAGGAGTCTACAAGCCATTCTTCCATTCGAAATGCACTCGTAAATCAGAACAATTAATCTGATTTCCTATCGAAAACATTATTTCTGTAAACAGAATGTGACTATGTCTGAGAGATTTTTTTAAAATAAATTATTTCAGTATTTTTATTGATAATACCAAAATACCGAAACACGTATACGAATTTTCTGCTTTTGCCAAATGAATTGTTAAACTATCATTAAATGCCCTTTTCAGGGTTACCATATGAGAATCCACATGTTTGAATATATTATATTGCTTAAGTACTATGATAGAGAAATAGAGCTATGGTATTGGAAGTTTGCATTGGATTTTTCCCGAATGATGACATATCGCCAGGAGCGAGCGCATTGTATATACACATACCATATCAAAACGAGCATTTTAAATAGTTAACAATTCTTCATACCTTTTGATTTTGAGTACCGCACAAAAAGCAGAACGCAGTCGAGTTTATGGTTCCAGCAGAAACGATGATACCGCTGTTACTTTATATAGTTGTACAGTACAATACATCAAATTCAAACATCATAAATAACAAGTGAGAACCATATTTGTAAGCCTGCCATCGTACATACCAGCTCGATTCCGACTACACTTTCAGCTTCGCAGCAGCACAGACAATTTGGTATTCATTCAGGCAGGTTATGGATTTACGTTCGCCGGTGATTCCCAGTACTTTTTGCCCGATGCAATCAAATCCGGAGGATGATAAAAATAATACAATATAAATAAAGCCCCCGTGTTTTTCTCCCAGTGGCGTTGGATAAACACGTCGTCGATTCGCCGCACTACTCCTCCACGCTAATCGTACCGGTCAAACCGACCAATCCGCGGCGGTTCCCTGCGAGAACTGAGCGGTCGCCGTTGTTTTCAGTGACAGTTGATTTGATTTATCGTTTCCAGACATGCCACACATAGCCAGTGGGCCGGCTCGTCCAGGGCATTATTTTCCCATAATGAACAGTCCAGTGATGTTGTTGGACTGCTTCCGAGGAAAAGTTGCTGGCAAATGTTTGCTCCTTCATTGTACACATTGTGTGTTTTATCTCGTTGGCAGATATGTTGAACTAGTTTCATAGAATAGTGTTATGAACGGTTTTTAATGTATGTACAGTGTACAGATCGATTGCGAAATTTTCTGAGCAGTTGTAATAGTTTGAACACCACTTGCTGTTTTTGTTTGATATTGAACATTTAATCAATTGGCCAATTGACAGTATCAGAAAGTTTCCTGTTCAAAAAAGGTTATTAATATCAGTTAAGCTATTCAGACAAAGTATCTAAGCTGGACGGGACGTAAGGCATACAGTCTTACACAAGAACGATCAAACGAGCAATACTTTCAAGCATCCAGTTTCCAGCTGGCTCCGAATCGGACACGTTCTGGTCATTAATCCTAACACGTAAACCTCATGTCTGGTCTGAAAGGATGCGTGTCAAAGTATGACCGAAACTACATCGCTATTGCATTTCAACTTCTTCGCGTCTACTCGCAGACAAATAGTCGTACATACGGGTACCTCCGGCGGTCTGATACAAATATGCAAATTTTCAACTAAGTGTACCGTATAGCGGGGTGACTTTGATTAGCCTCTTCTTAGTTTGGCCTAATCCGTGTGACCAATATGATAACACTGTTTACATATGTTGTGGTTTCAATAAAACGACGATTGTATATAATTATAATTTAGATAAAGATTATTATATTAAAAATCTGACGGATAACTTTTGTGATACTTCGATGGACCGAAGAGTATACTTAACGAAGATCTTATGAAACGTCAAAATATAACTTGAAAACAAATAAAATTTAATTGCATTTGTTATTATAGTTCCGTGTGTGAGCCTTATTATACTTTTTATTGTTACTGTATAACTATTTCAAATATTTTTCCTTATAAATGTAATAAAGACAAGTTTTTGGTGTTCTTTTTTCGTTATAATTGTGATTTTTTTTATTATAATCAGATTGTACATGAAGGGCAAAATACCTACAACTTTATTAAATCACGGATTTGCGTTCCAATTTCGTCTCATCAGTATCTGGCAACCCGATTTGGCTACAAGTCAGACGCCAACCCAAAAACGACACACTACTACACGTATGCAATTTTTTCATCTCTATCATTATGAATTGAGATAAGGGATCCTAACCTGCACACTTCAAATCGAGCGATAAGATTGGCTCTGATTCGAACACACAGTCGCTAACATTACCACTGTTTCATCGTAACTATGACACTGCGGTGTCACTGGTATAAAATTGCCTTCAGAAATTATATAAAAAAAAATCTTATGATAAAATTTCAGGCAAGAATGATAACTAACTGACTAACATCTTCTTTAATACTTTCTAACAATTGGCAACAAAAACATTGTAAGTTCGATTTACAGCTTCAATGCAAAACACAATCGAAGCCTCCTCGATTAACAGTTTAAGGTACACGAAAACTGCCAGCGCTATAAATCATAGACCTGGGGTCTTGATTAGAGATGATTAATTAAACAGCCATCGATTTATACGCGTGATCATAGATTTTAGAACAACGTGCAACACTCCGCTGTGGACATTTTGATATTTTACAGACTGTGACAGATTGCGAGACACGTAATAATTTGCCTGTCTTGGCATATTTGAAACTCAGCCTCTGCAAATCAAACCATATCCTTCATGCTCATAGTCCAGTCATGTTCAATTGACTTTTAATAATTGTTTCATAAGAAAAATGACAATCAATTTAAAAGTAGATTTTTGTATGCGATACCCCAAAGACATGTGTTTTAAGGAGGGGGAGGGGGTAAAGCTATTTTCCGTGAAAAATGAATGGGTGGCTAATGTCAGAGACATAACCGTAATGTAGTAGAACATACTTCAGTTTTTCACTTCGAACTTTTGCCGTAAATTGTCACTGGAATTCCCAAGTAAGTTTTTTGGGGTGATTTTTTGACGTAGGACTACGTTTTTGTTTTCGATATGGGGGTGCATTTTGAAAATTCTAAAAAAATGGTATGTAACGAAAAGTGGTCCAATTTTAAACGCATATGTTATCTCACGATAAATTTTCAAATTTTTTGCGCAAATCGCCCCGAAATACTTCTAAGAATAGATTCCAATGGATAAACCCAAAGTTTTTTGATATCATGGCATTACAAATTTAAATAATATAAAACCTTGTCAAAATATCGCGCATTTACACACAGAAGATAGCGCTTCCCGAGCCCAATACGACCGGTTTTTTGTACCTAGCGCGCCACGCTTCTATGAACAACATAGACTATTTAAAGAATGGATCTGGCCGGACAAGCTCAGTTGCCTGTTGAACGGAAGGCGGAGCAGATCACTGCGCTGTGTGTTTTCACAGCCAGTGTAGCTGAATGAGAAGTCCGTTACACTGGTTGTGGAGGTACACTATCCAGTGCTATGCTTTCTTTTGTGTTGTGCTCGTTTCCAGCACACTTTTATGTACAATCTCGAACACAGTTATTCCTACACAAAATCGCTTGTACGCTTCGTGGTACTAGTTGTCTCTTTCGCTCTACCTATCATCATCAGCGTTGACTCATTTTGCTTTGTTCGCTTGGGTTCAATGTTAGACGCGAATGTAGGTATATCTAATTTGTTCACAATTTTTGATCACAGATTCTTTTTCGCAGATGGTCGATTTTTGGCATTTTGATGAAAATTTGAAGATTTTTGGAAATATTGTGATTTTTCACAGATTTTTCGGAAATTTATCACATTTTTTTCCTGTTTCAGTTATCACAGATGGTAAAATGATATTTTTGACCGAAACACAGATTTCAATATGGCATCCCTGTTTGTCAACGGATGCATGTGTAACCTGAATGATAGCAATCTGTGCTTTCGTTGCGCAAAGACGAAAACTTTCTTAGCAAAAAAATCGCGGATCGATGGAAAGACAGATATATGATTAAGACCACTGCATTCGCTACATTTGTATACGTACTTTACGAAAGTTAAAATGCTGGCAAAATAAAACTAGAAAGCTTGGTCTACACATGAAATGTGATTATATTGTCTAAAATTTGATTTTTCTTCAATGGTCCGGGTTTTTTAACAAACACAATCGAAAAGTTTTTACAATTTTTAAAAGCTTATCTTGTGCTATAAAGATTTAGTTTCAGATATTAGTTCGGTCACGGGTTTCTGTCTTCTTTCTTCAGATCTTCTCAAATAAGTTTAATCGGATTCGATCACCTACTACAAATGAAATGACCTGATAACCAAGAAAGTTTGGTTCAATATGTAACATTCGATGTTGATTGGTTGTGCTTAAACTGTACGTAAGCAATATATTTGAATTATTATTACTCTAAATATACTAAGAAAATAAATATTTTATGTTAAGAAGTATAGTCCTACGTCTACAGTTCGTACAACCCTATAGGGCTGCCCCTTGTAGTTTTTTTCAAATTTGATAAAAAATATCATCGCGTTTAGTACTCTGGAATACGCAAGCACTTTAAAAATATAAACATTTTCTCCAGGGCCCACTGGAGAAAATGTTCATAGTTCTAGAATATGCAAGCACTCTACCTGCTTTAATAGTACTATTATTAACATAAAAAATAAGCACAAAATGCAAGTTCATCCAATTTTTCTTTCAAGTTATTGCTAATACCAGAAGTTTGGTGGTAAAATACCCCCTAACTTATGCGGCAAAAATAAAATAATTTCTCTCAAATGAAACAAAATCATCTCTGGTTAATGCAAACTTTTTTGATTCTTTCGAATTTCTGCTATATTAAAGATGGTTGAATCGGAATCTTGTTAAAAGGTATTAAAGGGTTGTGTATAGGACATAACCATGGCGAAATCAAAAATATAGCCCCTTTCTAAGAACGTGCAACACAATCCGCGAATGAATCTTAATCTATTAAAAGTATCGACTGGACACTATAAAACAAATAAGGGATGTCCTCAAGGCAGGGTTCTATCACCCTTATTTTGGTCATTAGTTGTAGATAAGCTATTAGAATCATTAACTGAAATGAGATACGAAGTGATTGAATTTACAGATGATGTTGTAATCCTCGTGAGGGGAATGTTATCTCAAATAGAATACAATCTGCATTAAACTTCACTGTAAAATAGTGTAAAACGGAGGACCAGACTTGTTATTTGCTCACACAATGTGCACAAAGAGCGAAATACACCGATGAAAAATAGAGCAGAACAAAAACACTGCGATGTGCAGAACGGCCGCACAAAGAGAAACTTGAAAACGGAAAAAAGAAAGATCTGTGCACCAAGAGCTGCATAATTTTGCACAAAGAGTCACCTTGTAGAACCACTTCTTTGTGCCTCCCCTCACTGGCAAGCAGGTAGGAAGGCGAATCAAACTACAATTCAGATAAAAATTGATCGGAAGAACGTTTTTAAAATGTTTTTTTGATTGCCTTCTCTGCTTTCGTGTGCGTGGGACCAAGATTCACACTAAAAAGCATTTTTGTTTCTACTCTTTGTGGTGTGCAGCCATGGAGTAGAATGCACATATGGGTATTGAAAAAGACACATCGGAGTGAAGGTTTATTGTAAAAGAGGAGAGCGGTGACTCGCTTAAAAAGTGCCAAGAGCATTTTTATTCTTCTCTTTATTTGCTCTGAGATGCATTACATCTCTGCGGAGGACCTGAACATAAATCCCTCAAAAACAATCATATTTCCTTTTACTCGAAAAAGGAAATATTTCAGCACTTTTGCTCAAAGGAATCAGGAACCAGTAGCAACTGTCATGTTGATCGGGGATTTGTGGATCGTCGTGATTTATATTTTCATTATTTTCCTTATGAGAAAGTTTGAGGAAGTGGTAAGGTTAGGGATAAAGCAAATAACGACATCCGATGAGCGGATGTATCAACACCCCCGCAGGGATAGTGAGATAACAGAACGACAACATTCCTGAACAGATATTGACATTCAAATTCGTCTTAAGCCGATTTAGTTTTATAAACTTTCGCCGTATTGGAAGCCGTAATTCAGTTTTTTGACCAGAAATTCCAAAGATCGGTCTTCGATATTGCAAAGATATTGTTGTATTTTCGCTGTAAAAGATTTGGTTCTCAGAACTTCCCTGCAAACTCTATAGCTCTTTCCCACACTGGGTTAGGAACAATAACATATCCTTGAATTTCGGAACTCTGTACATAGGTTCATCTATCCCCACTGGGGGCAGACCTCATCAAACCACCTTTAGCAGAGGGGTTCGGGGCCTCCGTTTTTTGGTTTTTGTTATTTTTCACGTCGCTCATTGATCCCACGAGTCGCGCCAGAGATCCGCAGTAACGTGGTAAGGGACGCTTACTGTGGGGGTTGCCCAGGTACCCCACAGGCTCCATTAACGGTCGAGCATCTTTTTCACCCCCTCGATCACTCATCCCTCGGCACGGGTCGCTTCACGCCTTGGACTTGGGGTTATGACCTATTTTGCTTTACGTGGTGACCGCAGCCCAGATCATCACAACCATCCTCCTTCACCAGGGCTTTGGACCTGTAGCTCTGGTTCTCAATAGTTCCAAGTAAGTAGGTTATTACAGACATGCTACTATTTAGATCCGTCATTTGCTAGCGGAGTTGCATCTATGTATGGAGAACCAAACATCCGGATACGCAATGATATGAAGTTCCGTAATCCGATTCACAAAGATCACACGAATAATACCCAGCACGCTGAAGAGTAGCCATATGATAATTGAGTTTGCAATGTCCTGTCAGTGCCCTGACTAGGATACTGCAATTGTGTTGGAAAAATACAGCAAATTCTGTGTTATTTTCGGACTCACTAACCTCTCTCTAGCCAATTCGCCAGCCCATTTACTATAATTCCAGAATGATCGGGTACCCATAGAGGGTAGATAGCATTTGAAATGCTAAGTTCTTCGATTTGACTTCGACATGCGATTACTAATTTCGATCTCGAATCTGTCAACTTATTCAGGGAAACCTAACTGTCAGAGCAAAATTAGATTCTTTACCGCAAATTCCCTGTTGAAGTGCCGATTGTACACCATACAGAATCGCGAAGATTTCTGCTTGGAATACGGTACAGTATCTACGAAGCGAATGAGAACTGTTTAAGGGGTTATATACAAAGTTGGAACTCAAAAAATCGAAAAAAATTTATTGAATATTCCGAAAGCACATGCTTTTGAAAATATCTGTGCGAAATTTCATCCGGATCAAAGCGCCAGATTTCAAACTACAGCCGTTCGCAGCACGCTGGTTCTTCCGCGAATGAAGTTAACACAAAACTTTAAACGCAATTATCTCGGAACTAAGTTTTATTTTAAAGTGCCGTTGCGGTGAACGTGATATCTCAAAAACTATTCATCCGATCTTCATCAAACTTTTTTTGAATTGTTTGTATTTATATTCTCGTGTACTTGAACGGTTCCTTTTTCAACCAAAAATTTTCGATACTTTGCAATAAATATTTGTTTAAAATTTTGCCCACCAAAAAACTCAATTTTTTGGTCAAAATGTTTTTTTAGCAGGAAAATTTTTTTTCTCGGAAAACCGATCCGTTCAAGTACACTGCAATGCATGTTTCTTCAATAATTGTTTTTACTTTTTACATTTCTTATAAAAGAAATGTATAGAATTCGCTCAAACTTTCAAGATTTTTTCCGAGGCCCGGAGGGCCGAGTCTTATATACCAATCGACTCAGCTCGACGATTTGGGACAATGTCTGTGTGTGTGTGTGTGTGTGTGTGTGTGTGTGTGTGTGTGTGTGTCTGTGTGTGTGTATGTAACGGACAAATTCTCATTCGTGTTTCTCAGCAATGGCTGAACCGTTCTTATCCAAACCAATTTTAAATGAAAGAACTAAAAAACAGTAAGAACGCTATCAATTTGTTTTTGATTCTGATGTTTAGTTTCCAAGATATGAATGTTTGAATGCGTAAAAATGGCGTTTTTTGCAGTTTTTTAAAATTATCTACCGAAATTGACAATATAGATTAACAATTTATATGTTTTTAGACAGGTTTAACAAATACCTTTCGAACAAGCTATAGATTGTTGAAATCGGACTATTATCAAAAGAGATATTTAACATTAAATGCGGACGAAAGATTTTTATCATTTCCCATTGCCAGAAATATGACCAAAAACATGTAATCTATTTTTAACGCCAAAACGGCTTATTTTAGGTCAATAGTACCTTCGGAGAATTTAATGGAGGCAATATGCCCTTTCTTTTGGTATTGTGCTTTTGCTGATTAATCCCCTTATGAGTGAGATATTTTCACAAATTTTTTTGGAAGTGATTATATCGAAATGATGCCTTCAGCAAATTTGTAGCTCTTACTTTTGCGAATAACTTTACTAAAGACTTTAAATATCTATTTTGAATACTTTAAAAGTTATGGCTTGTTGTTTGTTGATTACTCTTTATCGTCTATTTATTTTATAATCCATTGAAATAAGCCAAACATTATTTCGATAAATCGAATTTTGTATTTCATTTTTCTATCTACAACCGCTAGAAATAATCACCGAACACTTCCAAGTTGTCTGGAAGGAACTTGATAACTTATCAGTGCAAAAATGTTCATTTGTACGAACCTTCTCACTGCAATTTTTCTAACTCATGACCATCGGATCGATCTGAAACATTTCGGAAAATGAAAAGCGAAATAAATAACTCCAAACAACGGCGTAGCCAAGAGGTTTCGGGGTTTAAGACAATACAACCCCCCCAACACACCCAAAAAAAATATTGGATTGAAGTTGAAAATTTATGGATGCTGACTGATTTAATTCAATATTGATAACCTGTTGTTGTAAACATCATGAGGACTTTTGATAAATTGTCGGAATGGGATCCTGATATGTAACTGATCTATTGGTCTTGATTTCACAGTTGTCTAATAGCATCAATATCAAATTCCTGCCTGAAAACATTCCAATAGAAAATTCCAGAGTTCTGTAATCAATCATAATCCTCAGATTTATTTTACAATTGATCTCGCTTTTGTAGAGATGTACTGTCATAAGGGTCTTTATTAAATAGGAAGTGAAGTTAAAATTGATTTAATGTCTATGAAACATAGAACTGCTCACCAAAAAAATGCATATCTTTCAACATTTGCTAAAAATGTTTTTGCCTTTCTCATTCACTCTAAAATTTGTCAATCTAATCCCGACCCGGAGGGCCAAGTGTCATATGCCAATCGACTGAGTTCGTCGAGATTGGAAAATGTCTGTGTGTGTATGTGTGTATGTGGAAAAAAATGTAACCTCTGTTAATCAGAGATGGCTGGATCGATTTGCACAAAGTTAGTCTCAAATGAAAGGTACAACCTTCCCATCGGCTGCTATTGAATTTTCTATTGATTGGACTTCCGGTTCCGGAGTTACGAGTTGAAGAGTGCAATCACACAGCAAATTCCCATATAAACTGAAATGAAAAATTTTCAAAATCAAATTTGTATTTTTGATGCCAAATGACTTTAAATTGCATGAAACATTGAGATGTTTGACAAAAATTGACTTCTTTAAACTTTGGTGCATTTTGCCTTTCTCATATAGAAAGGTTATGCAATCACTCCAAAAATCGTCAATCATACCGGCCCGGAGGGAGTATGCAGTGAGGGGTTGCTACTTTAAAATTAAAACTATTTTAAAATTTCTTAACAAGTTGGAAATTCGGCAGGACCCGGACCTCCCGGATCTTTCTCCACGATCCACCGCTGGTTTCAAGCGATGTTTCAGTATCAACACATAGTATCTCAAGATCGTGGCTGTCGATCCATTGTATGTATGTGCAAATCGTACTGAACATGTAATATTCATTTCCACCATTGTATTGCACATAACCAGCCATGGAATCGTAGTGTGGACAAATGAGACAAGCACAATTGCATCACTAGGTGGATTAAAACAGGTTTTTATTTTGGGAATGCGTCGAGTTGAGACGAAAACGTAATATGATTAATAACGAGGATAACGCTTTCCGAATGTAGAGAGAAATTTATGAAAAATGACGATTTCCATTCGATTCTAGCAGGTCCTGATCGATTTTGATGAGCATAGGTCAAATGTTCAAAAACAGTAATTTAAGGTCAAGATAGCATCATTTTGAAACCGCCAATATCGGAGGTTTAGTATCTTCGATGAGTTTTTCAAACGTTAAACAGCACATCATTTGATAAAATAATTTTAACGGTATATCGTCCAAGAAGTATTTATGGTAAATTTTCTCAGGTTAATATTCATAACTACAATAAAGTCTCAACAAATTCGCTAAAGACACGAACTCTGTTACTATTTTCTGAAAAATTAATTCTGCATAATTTTAAAACTTCAAAAATTACGGTTTCGGAATTATGCCGTTTGGACAGTAAGATCGATTTTCACCAAACCGAATTTCTGGCTACGCCGCTGATTTCAAGTAAGTAGAAACAAAGTCGTTCTACACTCGTTCAAAAGAAATTTCTTCGAATGCTGAATATCTATTATAACACATTGAAACCCCGATTTTATCAGCCAAATATGTATATATGTTTGATGGGCTCTAGCAGACGAACAAGACTGAATTCGAGTAAATCCTTTCTTGAGCATGTTTTCCTTATCATGAAGATATGCGAAATATGCGAAAATAAAAAGCTCATCATAATCAGAAATAGTTATCAGACTACATCAAGGGACGAGACGAATATTTTAACAGCTTCAGTTTATTATAAAGAAAAAAATTGCCCGATTTAGTCAATGTCCCCATTTTGTCAGCCAAAAATACACCATGAGACTGATAAAAATGGGTCTTTATTGTATGTATTATTCACTGTGTTTCACATTAATAGGTACATTTCTTTTTTGGAGATTTTTTTATTGCATCGAACTACAACAATTTTTAGGTAGTTTTCAAGGGATTATTTTATAGACTTCTTCCAAAATTTGGCGAACCTATTCCTATTCGTATACCAATTAATTGGTATACTTAAGGGTTTATATGTTGCAGATAGAGAAAATACTGAAATTTTCAGCTTTTTTCCTACATAATATTACGAAAGCTTATTAAACAATTTTTCCTAATAAGTTTGTAAAAATTATAAACTATTTGAAATTTTTTAATAGTTTTATTTTTTATTTAACCGTGCTTTTTTAATAAATAGTGACCATCGGTTCACAACGTAGTCTATTTTTCATAGCTTGCGGTGAGCACGATCTCTCGAATTGCTGAACTGAAAATTATGGAATAGAAATTAATTTTTAGTATTCTTTACAGATTTAACTCGCCGCGTAGATAGCTCTGAATTAGACCCGCTGGTGCCCTAAGACGATTTCGCTAGATTTTCAGAGCACTGTGCACCCAGTGCATTAACGCAAGTGACGGAAGGTTATCGAAAAGTTTCGTGAAAATGAAAATTCCAGTAATGATGATGATTTTTCCGAACGGTTCGTTTTCGTGAGGTTTTTATTTGTTCTTTGGCATTAGGATTAGCGATAATAATTCAAATCAAGGATACTACTGGGAAGCTTTAGAAAAAGTCGATGTCGAAGTAAAATTTGAAACTATGCACGCATGCACTTCAGAGATAGCGTGATATCAGGAGCTGCGATTTCATTAAAATTTTCTTAGTTCTCAGTCGCGTTGGAAATTTGAGTAAAGTATAAACTTCGAAACGATTCAAAAAAAAATTTCGATTTTTTTGGCTCAGTACAATATATAACCCCTTTAGGAAAATTCAGTTTTCCCACCACAATTTAGATATTTTATTAACAGAGCATTAACAATAATTCGTTGGTATGTCGATTTTATGGGCCATTTTTTCGCTTTCCCATTGATTTGGTTTGAGATTTCTAGCACTGATGTTGTGATATGCTGATTTGAGCGATTCTCTGAGTCCTGCCACTATCCCATGTAGTATGTGTTATCAAAAACATCGCGAAGCATCAAGTTCTAAATGTTCTCAAACGATATAATATCCGAAGAGAGTGATAAGAGTTATAAGAAATGTTTCATCACACTGTTAGGTGGATTAAAAACGTTTTTTATTTCTGTTGAGTCATTCGGCTTGGAGAGCGTTCAACGCAAACCTCTGCCATAAAAACCCAGTTCGGGGGATAGGCCATAACTCCACCAACTTTGATTTTTTTTCAATTCAACTTGTTTTTTCGAACTTCGATAGTACTACAAACGAACTGTCTTTCACTTTTTCAAATAAAATTTGCATAAAACACTTTTAAAAAAATCACGAACTTAGCTCACTTTTTCGCCGCAACTTTGTATATAACCCCTTAATCTCATTTCACGACAATAGATACCAGCACTGACTCGGACCTCCAACAAAGAAGCGTCAGTATAACAAACTACGTGTTCTTTAAGTTGTCGCTCCATCCAGCCAGACAACGATTCCTCGCGAGAAGCAATTCTCACATTGAAAGATTTGAAAGGAAAACTACGAGTAAGATAACTGGGAGCAAGAGGATACTCATCCCAAGTAACCTTTTTGGGTCACAGTCTTGTGCGGCTAGTTGCACGATCTATTGGGTTACTGTTCCAAAGTTACATTGCGACGGTATGCACAAGAAAGTGCTTCTTGTTTCAGAAATACATAAAGTAATTTTATGTTCAAGAATACCTCTAGAGCACCAGTCATCCCCATCAATACCATCCGGTTTATCTTTGTCATGACTTCTGCCTTTTACTACCAAACAAGACTCCCGTATGCCAGTATTGGTCTATCCATTGTTGAGTAGATTCTCTGATTGTACTTGGGTTCGAGTACCCAAGATCTACATTGGCCAAAAGCCATGCAATCTTTCTTGGTTCTGAAATCAATGTGAGCTGTCCAATTGAATTTTGGGTCAAGAATTACCCCAACATACTTAACTTGATCTGCGACAATAATTTGAAAGTCAAAGAACTGAAACGGACGAGCTCCGGTTGTAATCCTTCACTGCGTGAAAAGCACCATTGATGTTTTATTTAAATGAACTGATAGTTCAACATGAAGACACCATTGCTCAACTCATAAGCCTTGCTGCATAAACTCATAATATGTGTTAATGCAAATTATATGATAATCATCGGCAAAACCATATGTCGGGAACCCAATCTCATTAGATTACCTCAACAAGCCATCGGCGAGAAGGTTCCATAGAAGTGGTGACAGCATACCACCTTGAGGACATCCGCAGCCACTCACTTTCCTTATCTCTACTTGTCTTAACGATAAGCACAGATGTCCGTTGCTAAGCATTGCGTGTATCTAGCTCGTGATGTACGAAAATACTCCATGACCTCGTGCTGCTTCCGAAATGGAATTGCTTTTGCGAAAAAGATTTTTCAATGTTGTAAAAAAATCGTGACAGGGTGGCCACGCTGATATGCAGTTTGACCCAGCAACTAGTGCCCTTTGGGTGTGCAGTAGAACAATTGGTTAAAAATGGGGTCCAAGTAGGGTTCACTGTTTACATTCTACAATTGTCAAACCAAGAACTACATATGCCTCGCTAGCTTGGTAGCCTAAAACATCTGAATCATCTTGCGGTTCTGAAAGATTTTCTTATAAATAACCTCGTCATTGTAAATGAAGACTGATTGCATGCGACGCCGAACTTTGAAACTACTTACAAAATTATTGAGACTGAACGGTCATCCAAGGAAAAAGGTGGTCCAAGTCTCCGTTCAGTAGTTTTCTAAATAAATGGGTCGAAAATGAACCATTTGACAGGAACTGGTATTTCAGCCATTCCACAGGCCCGTGCGCAGATAATTCTCAAGAGGAGGGTTTTTATTTTTTTTTTTTTTTGCGCAATTTTTGAAGTCTGGAGAGCCGAGTCCTGTGTACCAACCGAATCAGCTCAACAGATTGGTTAAATGTCTGTTTTCGAGAAGGCATCTTCAACAGACACCGTTGCCTGCTGGCTCCTGGCAGTGTCGGATTGGTTTGAATCAGCGAAGCCTACCGACGAAACCTAAATCTCTTGTATCTCACAATCCTCAATCATCCGGGCAACCATTAATTACTACTGCAGTAGGGATTGTGCTTTGGTATTTTTATTTTGTGTTGATCGATTTTTTCATTGCCTCTTTTTCTCGCTTGCTGTCCAACCTTGCTGCAGATATCATCAATTGTTGAGACATAAACCGATCCGGAGGTGTAGACCACAATGATTTACATGTTTACCTCTGCAGGGTTTCTTATCTTTCTTGGCACTATATGTTCCAATTAATCTGGTAGCTGTTTCTGAGGGTTTCTCGGCGGTGGTATTTCTCCTGATATCGATGCCCATTTTTGCAACCCCTTTAACTGTCAGCCCCTCCGGTAGAGATATTATCGACGATGAAATTTCTCCAGTCAACGATATCCCGATTTTCTCCGAGTTTGTGTTTTTTCTCCTCAGCTCCCGTTGCTGGCCCGCAAACCGACATTTATTTTGTAATTGGTCCACTCACAACTGTTGCTAATATCGGAACAGCTCGAAATGTGAACCCTTCCAAACAAGCCTACCAGCTTTACATACATCCCTTTCCAGCCACCCTCACAAGGTTTCCTCAACGACTCATTTCTAGAGTGACTGAACTCAAATGACTTGTATGTCAAAACGACTCGCAATATATTTTTCCCTGTACAGGAAGCTGGTAAATTTTTAAAATAATTCAAAATCCTCGGGCCTGCCATTCTAGAATACACTTACGTATATCTGAAAGGAAAATACTGGTATGCAAATACCTGCATTTTCTCTGATAGTCAGGCTGCGATCAACGCATTAAGTGCTCCCAAATGTCATTCAAAACTAGTATAGGCATGTATTCTTGCACTCCGACAATTGTATGAGAAAAATCATGTCAATTTATACTGGCAAAAAAAGAATTTTAAACTATTTGTTTTCGGCCAAAAACTATTCTGTGAAGTCTTATCGAGTGCCCTAAAAATAGAACTGAAAAAGTGGGAAATCACAGCTAAAAAATAATTGGAGTACCAAAATTATCTCATCCAACGAGAAAAAGGCCGGGATTGGCCTAGACTAGTGATTCTCAGCCTGAGGTACACGGGTCCGCTAAGATGGATATTTTATCCGGTTTGATATTGAAATTAATTTAAATAATATTTTGATAGCAAACAAAATCGATCGTCACAAAAAGTAGTATATCGTCTTCTCCGGCTGCGCAGCGAAGTGAACCAGCCACAAAAAATAAAAGTGCCTAGCTGTAAAATATAATTTTGATTGATTTTAAACCAAATCCTCTGGTCCACCGTTACGTAATGTTGCTAAAAGTGATGACGGATGTTAGTCTCAAAGAAGTGACATACATACAGTTACACCACGAGAGAAACTATTTATAGATAACGATTAAAAGTTTAGCCCAGGTAGAAATCTTCATTGCAAAAAAAAAACAAAAAACAACAAAGCGTCAAATATGACAAAGTTAAAATCAAGATTATGAGTACATGGATGACGATAAAATTGAGGTGCGCCTACATGACCTAGCGCTGCGCATTATGCCCGAACACATTAAAGATTTATGTCTGAATACGGAAAAGTAGATTCCGTTACAAACGACACTTGAGGAAAAAATTCCAGTGGCAGTCTCAAAGGCGTTCGTGTTCTTAAAATGCGGTTGACAGTTTTGTAACAAGACGGCACATTACTGAAACAATGCTCCGATGTTGCTAAGAAAAATCAACAAATAAAACAATAATGTTCAACAGATGGTATATACAAAACCAATCAATACCTGATTCGCTTTGTATATCGAAACTAACTTTCTGTGTCAACAACGAAATAACAACAAGTCGTTTAGTTTCTCCAAACCAACAACCAGCACAATAAATGCCGTTAAATACGGAAGTAAAAAACGCATTGGTTCGTCTCCTACAATAAAAAGATGGGTGGGCAATGTCTAGGACATAACCTGAGTGTCGTGACTACTCGTTTAACTTGTAATTCAAATCGAATGATACTCAATGAAATATGTGGGAATGTTTCAAGTTATTCTTTATAATAATTATGGTGGTTCTGAAAAGAACCTTTGTTGTTGGCGTCTGCGTTGATAGGGGATGCGCTGTATTCTAAGCTCGTTGAGACATTCATTCATGAAATGAACAAATTTCATTTTTTCTTGCTTTGAAATATCAATGTTAAAATCTCTCGAAACAACCATCGGAATCTTTTTCCTAGCGTACAGAAATGAATCACGCTTAGCAAAAAACTAGGGGCGGGTAATGTTCGGGACATAACCGCGATGATCATATTCTTAAAATTCTGCTTGTATCTCTTTCAAATGGCTAAATTTTATGCATTAAGTTCGATTCACCGGGCTCAGCGAAATTTTCCTGGAGATCCCGTTCGTTAGTCTATTCAGTAAAACAATTTTATTACCGAGTTCTCCGCATTGAATACAGGTCAATAATTTCATATGATTTCAACAAGCAGACAATGTACTTGTATGACAGGTGGAAGTGTTTAGAAGTGGTTTTAGTGGAGGTAACAACATAAAATCGTGTATTGGACATTTTACAATGATTCTCCCTAACCCTGTAAAACCATGGGGTTGGCAGCAGAGGGTTAAGTTGACAGTTATTATAAGATAACTAAAAATATAAAATTGCTCTCTAAATTGCAAAGTTATTGCTGTGTTAACCTGAAAATTTGTCATTTCATTCATATAGGAACAATCATTGAAATTATGTCAATTTATGCTTTGCAAGATTTGAAATAACTTCGAAGTGTGGTCACGACACCCCTGTCATATACATTACCAACCCATCTTTTGCATTATGAATTCGTCCTAATAAGGACGGTTTATTGATAACTATGGTGATACAAGACGAGAATCTTTTGAAACGATTCAAACCTTGTCGACGATTTGTTTCTACTGCGTACGTACATACATTCCCCTTTCGCAGTTCACACCGAATGAGTACGCTTTGCATCAAGGCGTTCCTATTTGTTTACTTTTCGTTGCAGATGGAAGGTCATCCTTTTGTGCGATAAATGAAAATATTTTCATCTTTCGTTTTGGTGTAGCTTTCGCTTAGTGGCAGAGTTGCCACATTCACTGATTTTCTTGGAAGGAATTGCAAAAATCTTCGGGTTTGTAGATTAATTTGAAAAATATTTTCTTATATAATTATTTTTAATTACACAAATTAGTAAAAGGAACTTTCTAATAAAATTCTTTTTCCATCATATATTCATCCTAAGGACGGTTTGTATATAACTATGACACAAATCTATCTACAATCAACAGCGCTAACGGAAAATAAGCACCACTAATTCTTTACAAGTATTTTGTTAGTCCTGAAAAGGACTGTTGGCAACATTAGAGACGCGTGAATTTACTTATCTTCTTCGGGCAGCTTTCTTGGCAGGTTTGACGGCCTTCTTTGGCTTTGGGGTCATCGGCTTGTTCGCTGCAGCCTTCGATGTTTTGGTGGCATTTTTAGTGGCAGTTGCTACCGCCTTTTCAGTGACTGCTTTTCTTAGCCTTTGGCTTTTTGACCTTCTCACCGCCACCACCTCCACCAACGTTTTTCTTCTTCTCTCCGGTGGTAGCCGATTTGATTGGTCGTCCGATGCAACTTCCCACGACCACGCACGTCTGTTATGCACTTCGTCTTACACACGTCTGGCTTTGAGAAAAGCTGCGACACCCCTATTTATAGGTTTTATCATTAATGTTGCTTCTCATTTAAAGTAGTTTTTGAACTATTTAAACAAATTTTATATAGCAAACAACGTATCGGTAGCAAGCGTTGAATGTTTTCCCTCCGATTTATGAAGCCTTTCCTTTCCGTCCGGCTTCTAATGGCATACCTAAAACTAATATGCCGGCATTCCCCCACCAACTGCTCTCGTCAAGCAACCCAATACGAATAATCATAGGAACAAACATGTAGTTGTACCATATTGACGGCTCTGTGCGGGATGAGCTGAAAATTTTCACTTTTCCGAGTCGTTTTCGAAAGATTTTTCAAAACACTATTTTACGTTGATAATGAATGTCCTACATATTCCAAAATTTAATACAACATTGGTACAAATATTTTCGACAAAGTGCCGAAGAAATTGATTAAATCCATTCAGTACAACAAAAGATATAAGCGTTCAAAATCTGTCATTTTTCTTCCGAAATTTCGAAAAGGGGCCCTATATTGAAAGGTAAGTCTTTAGTCACGACAAAATAATTATTTAGAAAAGTCGTCTAAACTTGTAACTAGATTTAGGCAGGTACATCAAAATTTAATGCAAAATGAACATATATCTGTTTTTATATTTAGTATGCACCAACAAAGTTTTAATGAGCTTATCAGATTATTACCCACATCGCTCGAAGGCGAAGATTGATTGGCAGAAAACCAGCGGTAAACCCATCATCTGTTACGCACTACTGCCTAGCAAGGACATAACAATTATCTTACGTTCCGCAAGTTTTGTCTCTAAACTATTTGCGATCAAGAAATAAAACTAAAGTTGCTGTTTTCCTTGGCACGTTAATTGCAAAGCATTCAAACAATTTTAACGACGTGAACGGAATCGTTGCGTGATTGGCAAACCACACACAGGAGTTATTTATCCTATCACCTCCCTCCCCGGTCAGGTGCTCATTATTCAATCCTCGATAAGTCCAATATTTCGTAGAGTTAAAGTTGACTGATAGGTATATTCAAACGTTCCAATTATCAGCAATTTACGGCTCGGATGACAGTCTGCCTGGCGGCTGTGGTATACCTTATTACGCCAACGATTCGCAGGAATTTGATTGAGCGCACATAATTCATCGTTTCATGGCAATTTAGCGTGGAATTGACGGGTGATTCAATGCTTTCGACGAATGCCTGTTAAGCGGTTGATGTTTGATAAATTTTTGTTCGAATTAGTTTAGTGTCAGCTGAGTTTGATGGTTAAGACAGCCAATGGAAAGTACTCATTAAATTCGTTCCAACTTTGCTACTGCATCTTTATAGACACCCTCGTTTACGATAATATGGACTCTTAGCACAGACATCTATGTCCGAACAAATAAGTGTATAGTACTTGTGCAAACATTTGAGCAAATTACTGTTAAATCGCTAGCGCCATCATACTCGCATGTTTCAAGTAGAGTGGTATAAATAGTTCGGCCATTTTAAGCTGTCAATTCAGTCACCCACTAAACGAAGTGGCGACCGTAGCGCGCCTGGTGGTGACAACCGAACTACCTTTGAATATGCCGTTACACAATTTTATCGCTCGAGATGTGTCCTCCGTTCTATTAATGAAGGAACGTGAGTTCTTGCAATTTAAAAATTAATTTAAGGATTTTAATAGAACCAATGTGCACTAAACATAATTTCAAAATTTGGCAATATTAAATTTTCAAGCCTTTGATCGATTGAAATAATTTTCATTATTATTTCAAAAGTTCCATTTGAAAAAAACACACCACAAACATCGATCCATCAATAGAAATGGCAAAAATGCAATCTGCAATTTACGTTCACGGACGAAACCGCACGCGCTGCACTTAGATCTGCATATTCCAAGATCAATATGTTCATCCTTTCATTTTCCATTCTATAAATATGAAAACGCTAAACAATGACGTAGGTACCGCGAAAGGAATTATGATATTACTGGCAGTAGCACAACGAGGCGAAATAAACTTTTACGATATGCCGTTTAATTGCTCGTTGATTCGAACAATTCACCATCGATCAATCCTAAAGCCGTTAAATCGAAACAATTGCATAAATTTGCGGCCTATTTGTGGAACGGATGGCGCCATGACGCAACCCTCGCCACCAACTGCGCACCGAGTTGGACGCTCCTCATGCAATGTCGCCCGGGAGGTCCACCCCGATCTGTGCGTTGATGAATCCGTTTAGCACACCACACCCCTTTTTATCATGGGAGGGCAATTAATCGAATGAAGCTCTAGTACTTGTTCCACTTTTACAAATCACTTTCCCAGATACTTGGACGCAGTCATTCGTTATATATTAAGCTAGCTTATCTGTATTTTCCCGGCGCGGTCCGTCTGTCAATCATAATCAATTTGTCTAGCCAGTTGACAACCTGCCGCAGTCCTTGTTCTGCTCGTTTTGCATGCTAAAATCGTGCTAGTCGGTGGAATGAGTAGAGAACTATAAAGCCATTCGAGGTGATGCACGATGCTAACTAGGAGATATATTTCTATGGTTCTATAACTGATGATGATGGAGTACCCTTGGCGAGTTCCAGCTCCTTTTCCTTTCTCGATAAAAGCTCAACGTTGAACAGGTTTGCATTGAAGATGTAGGAATATTGAGTGAATTACATTCCCTTGTAAGGTTCTTAATGCTAAATAGGAGTGGCGTGAAATAGTTTAACCATGACAGTGACGACTGTGAACAACTAACAGCGTTTGCATCAATCTAATTGGTCAGTGGATTGGATTAACCTATGTAAAGTAGAGTAGGGAGTCATGCGAACATAGCTTGGTTTTCGACGTATAACTTTAATGAAGATCAGTAGATTGTCAATTGCACCTGGCGTAAGTGGTGGGCCTCTAAATACAAATATTTTTTTTAATAGAAGAATATGTCATAGAACGTATAAACAATTCAAAAATCCAAATATCGCCGGACCAAATCTTTAATTCGTTTTCTTATTTTTCAGAAAACATATTTACTTCAACTACTTCAATTTCTTGCATATTTAAAAATAATCATTTTGCTAATTGCCCTGCTTTAATTTCCCATCCACTGTCGTACACCAAGAGATAGTGAATCCCCCAAAAACATACAGTATGCGACGGAAAAATTTGCGACTAAAACACTTTTTCTTTCAATCGATTCATCTCTTTAAAAATAAAATTACATCGAAGATCCATAGCAAATGTTACTCAATATGTCAACGCTTTAAGGACAGCTCCCATGGTGTGAAGCTTTTCCCACCTTCGTGATATTTAGTTACTTTAATAATATCCTTCCAAAATTTTGTAATTGATTCATGAGAAAAGATTGCAAATTTGGGTGAGGATATTGACAAACCAGTGCTTCAGAAGTCCAAGGATTAAGATCTGGTGAAATTCCAAATTGTGGAGACCATATTTTTACCGCAATCCTGGCATGTGTTTTCGCTGGAAACTCCCGAGAACCAGATGAATTCCCCAGGTCATTGTACAGAGTCTAAAAATGGATTGATTTTCTGGACCCAAAACATCCAAAGTGTCCAATTCAGTTATAATACCATAGTTATGACCATTTCAGAATTGCGGGTACTCGGGTACCCAATCAGCCTATGAACGGGTATAAAAATAGACAAAGAACTTACAACGATGCGAGGATAACCGAATAAAATCATATTGTTATCAACATATTGAATGCAGATCACAGCAAGATTAGTTCGTTCTAGCATTAGCTGTTTGCATGGGCTGTCAAGCGCAATGCTAATAAACATCTTATGATTGAAGAGCCTAACGACCTGTTCAGGGTATCATCCAAACAATCTGTGGAATCGTTGCACTATATGGGTTAAAGTTCGTGTAGAATATTTTTGTCGTGACTAACGACTTACCTTTCAATATAGGGGCCCCTTTTCAAAATTTCGGAAGAAAAATGATGTAAGGTTTTGAACGCTTACATCTTTTGTTGTACTGAATGGATTTAATCAATTTCTTCGGCATTTTGTCGAAAATATTTGTACCAATGTTGTATTAAATTTTGGAATATGTAGGACATTCATTATCAACGGAAAAATAGTGTTTTGAAAAATCTTTCGAAAACGACTCGGAAAAGTGAAAATTTTCAGCCCATCCCACACAGAGCCATCAATATGATGGACCAACCGAACAATAAAATAATGAAAAGTTTTAAATATAGGTCCACTTCATGTTTGTTCCTATGATTCTTCGTATTGGGTTGCTTGACGAGAGCAGTTGGTGGGAGAAAGCCGGCATACTAGTTTTGGTTATGCCATTAGAAGCCGGATGGAAAGGAAAGGCTCATGCACGGCATGAGAACGGGCGAGAAAGCGATAGTGGAGCATATTAGTGAAAGCGTTACGTACATTTTGAACCTTAATAACTTTCCTTCTACTAAACGGATTGCTAATCTTGTTTCATAAATCGAAAGGAAAATGCTCAAAGCTTGCTACCGATACGTTGTTTGCTATATAAAACTTGTTTAAATAGTTCAAAAACTACTTTAAATGAGAATCAACATTAATTTAACCCTTTCATGCCCAACTTTTTTCTAGTGTATGCAGCGTTTCAAAACTATTTTTCCTTTAAAATGGTGGGGTCAAGAAACTCGAAAAACCTTTTTTCATAAAGATAAGTGCATTCCTTGCAGTGCTAGAAGCTGCTCAATTTTTACCTTCCAATGCTCACTACAATTCTCCTAGAATATTTACAATAGTCTAACTGCGTGGAAAACGTAGCCAAAAATAGTCTAAATTGATAAGATTTATCAGTTTTCACTAATATTGCAACATAACGAAGTTATATGAAAAATTAATTTTCAGTCGTCAACGTAAACGGTCCCTGGCAGCACTGCTCCATCGGAGTTCAATCAGACTAATTGCAATAACTTCAGTTCTAGAGCTGATCCTTGTAACAGTTAATACTCAAATGAAAGCCAATAGTCACACTTATTAGCCTTACTTATTTTTGTGAGCAAATCTTGCCTCAATCAAAAGTTATAGCTATTTGAAAACGTTGTTGTCCGCAAACAACATGGGCATGAATGGGTTAAAAAAAACCATAAATAGGGGTGTCGCAGCTTTTCTCAAAACCAGACGTGTGTAAGACGCAGTACATAACAGACGTACGTGCTAGGTGTTAGGTCGTCCATTGGGAAGCTGCATCGGACGACCAATCAAATCGGCTACCACCGGAGAGAAGAAGAAAAACGTTGGTGGAGGTGGTGGCGGCGAGAAGGACAAAAAGCCAAAGGCTAAGAAACGCAGTCACTGAAAAGGCGGTAGCAACAGCCACTAAAAATACCACATCGAAGGCTGCAGCGAACAAGTCAAAACACCAAAACGAATGATGAAAATATTTTCATTTATCGCACGAAAGGACAGCCTTCCATCAGCACCGAAAAGTTAATAAATAGGAACGCCTTGATGCAAAGCGTGCTCATTCGGTATGAGCTGCGAAAGGGGAATGTTCGTATGTACGCAGTAGAAACAAATCGTCGACAAGGTATGAATCGTTTCAAAAGATTCTCGTCTTGTATCACCATAGTTATCTACAAACCGTCCTTATTAGGACGAATACATAACGGAAAAACTAGTGGGTAATGTCCGGGACATAACCGCGATGTCGATGTAGAACTATTCGTTGGCGTATCATATTAAAATTCTGCTTAAAACTAGTTGTAGTTAATGTCCTGAATGTAACCGGGGAGTTTATCTAGCACAATTATTTTGTGTGAAAATTTTCTGTATTACCTTAAAAATCCTGACTAAAAATTGCTACTTTCACTAGTATTTCGCTAAATTTAATTTAATTTATTTAATATTTTATACGGAGAACGCGGTATTAAAATTGTTTTACTGACTTAATTACCGAACAGGATACTATTAAAATCCACAGGAAACTTTTACTGAACTCGGTGAATCGTACTTAATCTGTAAATTTAGCCATTCGAAAGAAATACAAGCAGAATTTTAATATGATATGCCAACGAATAGTCCTACGTCGACACTGCGCTTATGCCCCGGACATTAGCTACTACTAGTTTTTTAACAGAAATTTCCATTTTTCTTTGCGTAACTCCAATAATGCACAATCCTATGTTGAAATTTTTTTGACATCAAGACAGTGTTAAATGATAATAAATAAACTAGCTAAACTAAACGGAATAGTGGAATTTTTGCACTATTTGATAGACAATTTCAGCAAATTATCGCAATTACGTTCAAAGACATGCATAATTAGCAAAGATGATGGGAGTAATTGCATTTCATTAAAGCTTTAGAAATCGATGCTCTAATTCGTTGTTCGCAACGCGCCAAAATACTCAGTTCAAAACGTGAACCACGCCTTTAATCGGTTACGCCAGATACAACATTTAAAGAAAAGCAATTTTTCGCAACACGTAATTTCTTTCCATATGCTCCGAAAAATATTCCGATTGTTGTTTCAGGAGATTTTAAGATAGACATTTCAAAGCAGGAAAACGTGAAATTTGTTCATTTCATGAATGAATGCCTTTAATCACGGCTTTACCATTATAATTCTTATTGTTCTGAGGATGGCAAAAAATGAAACACGTTGTATATCCTTTCTAACACAAACCAAAGAATTAGATTCTACTGTCAAAATTAATGTTTAAAATAGCGGTTCCACGAATATGTACGACAGTCAGAAAGTCTTAAGATTTGCTGATCATATATCATGGAATAAAAATATAAAATATTTAATATCTCCTTTTTACAATTCAACGACATTCAATTAGCTAGAGATTACTGGGTAAGGAAAGTTATGAAAATTAGAGCCATAGTACTCAAGTGAGAGCAAGGATGTGAAGTATGCAGATCGGAAAACTAGAAGTGGTAGGATAATTAGAACAGGCTTAATATCTTACGGGCTTAACATTTGTCTTCTGCTGATGAGGGTCGAGCTTAGGCAGCATAACTACGAACCACTCGAGTTCACCAGCATGTCCCTTGGCATCTTTACCACAAAACAAAAGCCGCGCAATATAATATAATATCTCCGCTGTCCGTTAACAGATTTTGACAATTTATATCTTGTTGGAAATATATATATATATATATATATATATATATATATATATATATATATATATATATATATATATATATATATATATATATATATATATATATATATATATATATATATATATATATATATATATATATATATATATATATATATATATATATATATATATATATTTAATAATATGCTCATAACGTGGCCAAATTACTTTGTTCGAAAGTTATTTGCTTAAAAAAACATATCCATAAAACAAAAATAATAGCGTCTAATGGTCACGTTAGGCCTTCAGTTGAAATTAATTTCGGTTAGATTGGTTCAGCTTTTGCTGAGAAAATGACATGACATTATTGTTCGTACATTCAGACACACACATACAGACATTGTCCCAATTTGTCGAGCTGAGTCGATTGATATATCGTCGCTGTTGTGCTATCTTATGACAAGCGCCATTTAGCACATTTCGAGAAAAACGATTTTTAAAGTTTGAGATTGAATATCTTGAAACTTATAAATGGTAAAAACAATTCAAAGAAGACAATTAATGCTTCAATCTATTCTGTATTAAACTCTCAAATATCATGAAGTTCGGTTGACTATGTTGCGAGTTTTCACTATAAATGTAAACAAAAGTCGCACTCACACGTGTCGTAGGTGTGTATTGATGGCAAAATTTGTATGGCGTGTCATAATTGTGCATGAAAATTTTTCCATAGAAAAAAAGCATCAATTATTAACTTTTATTAATATCTTCGGCTTTATTCGGCCTAGAAACAATCGATGAGATGCATTTTGAAGGAAATTGAGCAAGCAATCTAGAAAAAATAGTAATTTTTAATTACAGTGTTGCCAAACATGAAATATTTCCAATTTTAAAATAAAACTGCATATTTCTCGCAATACATGTATTTTTATTTTAAAAAATATTATGCCATTGTGTTCCTCGGACATTTTTACATATAAAAACATCTAAAACTTCTACATTACTTAAGCGAATCCCATGATACAGTGATTTAAAGCAAAAAACTGACAATTTCTCATCACTTTTTTCGCTATAACTCAGTAACCAAGCAAAATTTCAAAATTCTGAAAACGCCATTTTGTAGAGAATTTTCAGATTAGTAATGTTGCATATCTAACTCAGTTTACCCCAAAATGGCGTTTGTCATAAGATAGCACAACAGCGACGATATGAGAGCTGGCCCTTCAGCCTCGGAACAATTTTTCAAAGTTTGAGCGAAACCCTTTACATTTCTTTTGTAATATACGTAAAACCTTAACAACACGTACGTAAACATTAAATTTTTGCAATATTAAGCCGCTACACAACTCATCCTGTAAGAAACTTCTAGTCGAACATATACTCCATCTTGGTACACTGAGCATACGAGCATTCCCCTGATGATGACAGTTTACAAATTGGCGCCCCATATTTCATATCACGTGGTTACAGTCTAATCTTTATTATTCCCACACCACCAATTGCATCAACACAATTCCTGACGTAATCCGTTCAAATCGGTTTCTACACCTCTTAGGTAGAAAGTACGCATAAATACATAAATAGGCAAGTTGTAAATCATTTTTGTCCCAAGCAATATCGCCATTCCGAAAGAGAGTCAAAAGAAGAAAGTTAAATAGAGTTAGTACTTAGCTTCATATCTAATTATGAGGTCCACTAGGTACACCATAAAATATTGAAAGTACTAGCTTTTAACTTTTATATAGTGGACCGATTGTTAGTCGACTCGATTCTCCCCGCGTGTTATGTTCAAAGCAATATCCCATCGCAGTGGTTTAAAATGAAATATTCAAGCGCACTGCGATAAGCAGCTTCATCTTTTCATGGTGAATCGCATAAAACATATTCATCGATGTCCAAAAAAAGGAAAAGGGAACTTTGACCACAATCAAGATCAAAGTACGAAACGTAGCATATCGTGCGTTGGAGAAGTGTGTCAAGCAATCAGTAGATACTGGTAAGCTTGAAAAAATGATGGAAATCTCACCAGAAAGTTTGTAAATGTCTTTCGTGACATTTACAATGAAGCTTGATAAACGTCACCTGTTCACAATGTGGAACCTGTCGTGACTGAAGCACGGGGATGGCTAAAAAAAGTATAAAACGATTTTTAGACGACGAAAAAGCTCTTCTAGCGAAAGAAGAAAAATTTACAGATGTCGGAGAAAACGATTATTAAAAATAAATTATAAAATCTACACTTCGATTTTTGAAAATCAAACCATATGCATTGCATGTTATAGGCGAACGTGTTCTATGTAATTTACATGAAGCTGTCTGTCGCAGTGCGCTTGAATATTTCATTTTATACCACTGCGATGGCATATTGTATTGAACATAACATAATTATCTCCGAGAATCGCGTCGACTAACAATCGGACCACTATATGAAAGTAAAAAGCTAGTACTTTCAGTATGTTATGATGTTGTTTGCTCCTTTTTGCTCCTTAACGAATTATTTAAGGTGGAAGTTACCCCAAAAATATCGTAAAATTTGGAATATCTTTTTAAATTTAACAGATAATAAGTAACTCGTCGTTGTTGTGCTATCTTATGACAAACGCCATTTTGGGGTAAACTGAGTTAGATATGCCACATTACTTGTCTAAAAAATCTCTACAAAGTGGCGTTTACAGAATTTTGACATTCTGCTTGGTTACTGAGATATAGCGAGAAACATGCTGAGAAATTTTTAATTTTTTGCTTCAAATGACTGTGTCTGGGGATTGGCTTTAATTATCTTTATGTATGAAATGTTTTTATATGTAAAACTATCTGATAAACACAATGGAATAATCATTTTCGAAACAAAAATGCACGAACTGTGAGAAAAATGCAATTTAAGTTTTAAACTGGAAATATAGCATATTTGGCAACACTGTTACCAAAAATAGTTATTTTTTCTAGATTGCCTGACTCATTTCCTTCAAAATGCATCTCACCGATTGTTTATAGACCAAATGAAGCCAAAGATATGAATAAAAGTTAATAATTGATGATTTTTTTCTATGGAAAATTTTCCATGCACGATTACGACATGCCATACAAATTTTGTCATCAATACACACCTATGACACGTGTGAGACCGACTTTTGTTTACATTTTTAAAGAAAACACGCAATGTAGTTAACCGATTTTCGTAATATTTGAGAGACTAATGCAGAATAGATAGAAGCATCATTTGTCTTCTTTGACTTGTTTATACCATTTATAAGTTTCAAGATATTCAATCTCAAACTTTAAAAATCGTTTTTCTCGAAATGTACAAAATGGCGCTTGTCATAAGATAGCACAACAGCGACGAACTGTGTTCGGCAAAAATATGTGTTTCAATATTGCAAACAACTTTGTGGAAGATTCTAAGGAGATAGGGAAATGTCTAAAAAAGTTATCATGAAAAAACTAATTTTAAGAAGTCTTCCATATAATATGTTCCATAACTTGTAAACTATTAAACAGTGGCGTAGTAGCGGGGGGGGGGGTTTGGGGACGAAACCCCCCCCCCCCGAAATATTTTGGAGAAATTTGAAAAAATTGAATATGTTAAACAAAAATATGCCTAATATTTTAAATGAAATTCTCAAAGTTTCATTTGCAAAAGTTATCTTGTAAAAAAATTTCCTTGTGGTGAAAATTGGCTGCAGACTCGACACCTACCTGTCGGCACGTTGTGGAGGCTAGCTCAACCGCCGAGGACTATAACGAGTAGATCACGGCGAAGCGAGGAGCTAGGAGCTTAATGGTTCACGAAACGGATATCGGTACCGAGAGAAATTTCGCCACATTCTGTAGTCCTTGACTGACGGCGAACATGGACTGGAGAGTGTGAGGGAAGTATCCCCATAGAGGCCACCAGGCGATTCACTACCGCATCGGTCAATGGAACCCTGCTGCAGTACGAAGAAGGACGGGCGGCAAGCTAAAGTCGAAGACGAAAGCCTTTAACGAAAACCTCTTTGTTGAGTTACTTCGGCGAACAACGGAATCAAATACATTGATACGGCTGACGGCTAACAAGAAGGATTGTGACGGCTTGTGACGTTACAATGTCACGAAAACTAGGGCCATGTAGTAGACGGCGTGCAGCTTACTGGTTAAATGAGTAACTCAGTATGCTATACGCTGCTTGTCGTAGATCCAGAAGGCGGGCTCAGAGCGCAAGATCGGAGAGTGAGAGAGGAGCGCAAGCGACGTATCTAGAAGGTAGGGACTCTTTAAAACAGGAGATCAAGCTTAGCAAGCCAATTGCCATAAGTAGCTGTGCTGAGAAATAAACGCCAGTCCCTGGGGGACGCGTACTGAGTCGTCATGACGAAGATGAGGATCCGTCGACACCAGCTGAAATATGCCCGGGTAAGCTAAAGATAATCGTTGAGGGTCTCTTCCCGAATCACGATTCAACTACCTGGTCACCGACACCGTACGGCGAAGAAGAAGGAGGTAACACAGTCGAGTGGCAAGTGACTAACGACGAGCTCAAATACGCGTCGATGTGACTAAAATCAAAGAAAACCCCTGGTCCGGATGGAATACCAACAGCGGCGCTGAAAGCTGCGATCCTGGCATATCCGGACATGTTCAGACATGCTGAAGTCTTTAGACGATAGTAATCCCCGAAATGAGGAAGGTGCAGAAAATGATGTTGCTGCCAAAGTCAGGGAAGTCACCGGGCCATCCAGCCTCGAATAGACCAATGCCGCAGCGTGGCATAAAAGAATGAGCCAGATCCTGAAGAGCTACTTCCAGAGTAGAGCACTGCTGTACCAGACGAACAAAAGGGCAGAAGGCAATGCGAGTTGCAGCGGGCGTTACTCAGGGCTCCATTCTCTGTCAAACACTTTGGAATGGGATGTAAGATGCACTGATAACATAAATTCGTGAATATAATAAATCATGCAATGCACGACTTCATTCGTCGTTTTCTGCAACGAAGTATTTTCGTGCATTGTAAATAGTAAGTTTCGTTCATTTCATGAACAAGAATGGCCGTATGGTGAGCGAAAGCTTTCGTAAATTTTACACATTTAATGTACACTGCACGAATGATATCGTTGATAACGATATTATTTTTCGTGAATGAAATGAAATGTTTTGTTTATTTTAATAAACGTTTGTGTATATTACGAACGATTTCGTTGGTCGCGCGAAATCTTTTCGTTTATCTTAGGAAAGTTTTCGTATTTATTGGCCGCTTATTGTTTTCAGTCGATCTTTTAAGATCGATGTTTTTTTATTTAAAAAAATCTATCTGGCCAATACGATTTTATTGTGATTCGAAGAAATGGCCGCTTGATGAACGAAATTTTCGTTTATTTTAATAAACGTTTATGTATATTACAAACGAATTTGTTGGTCGCATTTTATCTTTTAGGATCGATGTTTGACAACACCGATATCGCTCTGGCAGAGAAAAACTCAAAATTATTCATACAAAATCAATGAGCAGTTCGCGACGGCTCAACTGATTCTGTACTGCTCCAGATTCTGAATCAACTGGAAGCGAAAGAGGTTCTGGAAATCTTCCTGCAACCGGCGGACACGACTACGACTACTAAATGTCAGACAACAACAATTATCTGACGAATAGCAACAATGGCTCCATATTGCTCTTTTGACGTGGACGGTTTGACGAATGGTGCTCGTAAATATTATAAAGATATTCGTATATAACAGCGAACGACTCGTTTGCTGAATGAAGCTGTTTCGTAATAAACTAACGAAAGTCATTTCGTGGTTTTCACGAAAAACTCGTAATAAAAAACAAAAGTGTTTCGATAGAACTACGAACGATTCATCATATGTACGAAAAATTCGTATATTTTATGAAAGTTGTTTATACGAAATTAATTCCGAGAGATTTACGAATATGTTCTATCAGTGTGGGGTCTTAACACTGCGGCTGCCCAGGAAAGTGAAAATCGTTGGTTTTGTGGACGATGTGTCAATAATGGTGAGACACTTGAAGAAATGGAGGTATCGGTGACGGAGACAATAGATGCGATCGAGAGCTGGATGAACGGGTCAAGCTGCAAATAGCTCACCACAAGACGTTGTTGTTGGACAGCAACTGCAAAAGGGTTCAGCGGATACAGATCACCATCAAAGGGCATGTGATTGCATCGAAGCGTGCACTGAAGCAATTGGGAGTGATAATTGACAACTGATTGAGCTTAAACAACCACGTTGATTACACATGCGAAATGTCGGGTCTTTATCTAGTATTTAGTCATCGATACTGCTTGGGGTGCGGCGCTGAAAACCAAGTGAATCCGCGAAAAGCTGAACAGGACGCTTCGACTACTGGTCGTACGAGTTGCGTTTGCGTACCGGAGGCAGTATGCCGTGATGCCGAGATGATCCCCATCTGCATTACCCTGACGGAGGATATCAAGTGCTACAATCAATGAAATGTCAGAAACGTGAGGAAGATGATGAGAATCGATTCGATGATGACGTAGCAGCAGGAATGGGATAATACGGAGAAAGGAAAGTGGACCTACTGGCTCATCCAAACCTGTCGACGTGGGTCAATAGAATGCACGGAGAGATGACCTTCAACCTGAAACAGTTTCTACCGAGCCACGGCTGCTTAAGGAGTATCTTCATCGGTGTGGGTACGCAACGTCAACACTGTGCCTGGAGCGTCTTTGAATGTCCGGGGTTTCAAGTATTTGAATGTCCGAGGAGAGTCTTTGAATGTTCGAGGTTTGAAGTGACGTGCAGGGAGCTACTTAAAATGGGAGAACCGGACATCAACCCGGATAATGTAGCCTACAGAATGACAAGCGACGTAGAGACGTGGAACGCAGTAAACAGAGATATGATGTAGATCAGTGATTCTCAACCTGGGGTCCGCGGGCCCCAGGGGGCCGCGAAGTCATTGCTGGGAGTCCGCGAAGAAAAATATATTTTCCGAGTGCATATTGAAATTTCAAATCTTGTTTCCTAACAAATTGAAAATAACATATTGATAGCATACAAAATTGATGTTTATCTGTGGGGGTCCGCAGCAACCCAGTGTGATATCTAAGGGGTCCGTGGTACGAAAAAGGTTGAGAACCGATGATGGCATGACCGTCTTACAGCGGAATAGACATCGAACAACGATTTCGGGAGAGCAATCACCGCCAGGGAACTCTCCGCAGGTATAAGCTAGATCCACCGCCGAGGACTAGTCGAGTAGACCGCAACAGAGCAGCGAGTATGAGTCGTCGAAACGCCAGCGAACCGGACGTCACGCTCCATGCGAATTCGCCGGACCGACCACGGCTCCCCAGAATCGATATTGGGAAAACTTTTTTCGCCAGGGAACTTTCCGTTAGCGTAAGCTAGATTCACCGCTGGGGACTAGACGGATTAGACATCAATGAGACACCACTAGTCGCGGGTCATCGGCGCACCAGTGCACCGGATACCCAGCTTCACCAGAATCGCCGAACTGAACTCGGCACCTAGCTGATTGGCTCGATCTCGGGAGAACTTCTCTCGCCGGGGAATTCTCCGTCGGAGTAGGCCAGGTCCATCGTCGGGGACTAGACCGAGTTGTTTGCGAACAAGTCGAGGACTGAATGGACCATCAAGGAAGTAGTGCTAAATGGCCCAAGAAGAGAACTAAATGGCTTAAAGGAGTTGCGGTGCTAAATAGCACCGGTTACGGAGCCAAAGGGCTCAAGAAGTTGTAGTACTGAAACCAAATAAGAATCGGTATCGGGAGAACTTCTTTCGTCTGGGACCTCTCCTTTAGCTTACAGTCAGATTCACCGCCGGGAACGAGACCGCGTAGACCGCGACGATACACCACCAGCAAACCGGATGCCCCACTCTACCGGAATCGCCGAACTGACCGTTAGGGCATTGCAAAAAAAACTTTTTTTTGAATTCTCAAAGGCCCCCCCTCTCATATTGTGACAAATGTCAAAGTAAGCTCAGATGCCAAATTTCACATCATTTGGACAATTTTAGACCCCCGCCCAATTCGCTTGAAATTTTTTGAAATTGGTACTATGGGAAAATATGGAGGAAAAATACATTAAATGCTCTAACTTTTGAAGTAGCAATCAGAAAATTACAATTTATACCTCTTTTGAAAGGAAATAATCTAAGTATTTGAATGAAGATATATTTGTTTCTAGAAAAATACGGGAAAGTGGGGTACTGGGCCATTTTGGCCCCAAAATCCCCTATTTTTGATGATTTTTCTGCTCCGTGATGCAAATACATATTTTGTAGTTTTTCTAATGTAAAAAAATCTCAGAAATCGAACGGATCCCCGTTTTACCTTAGTTCGAATACGAGAAGTTGGGGTTATAGGGCTTTTTGTCAGTCATATTAAATTTTATCATTTTCTCATGCATATAGCTCTATTATTCTTCAATCAATTTTCACAAAATGTAACTTATTGAACGTGTAAAATTCTGAGGAATAAAACAAAAATAAAAACGTTAAGGGTAAAATTCAAAAACATCAAACTTTTTGATATTTACTCTACAAATCTCATTTTTTTCATTATTTGTCCTAATACCTCAACTTCCCCTATTTTTCCAGGAATAAAACTTTTCTCATGTGATCCCTAAGCATATTTTACACTAAAAGTAGTAAATTAAATAAGAATTTTGTTGTTAAATGGAGTTAATATGTGCGATTTTATGATAAAAATGTGAAATCGACACTATATGTCAGATAATTTGATGTTCCTGAATTTTACCGGTAACGAATCTATTTTTGTTATAATCCTAAGGATTTTCCACGTTCAACAAGGTATAGTTTATGAAAATTGAGTGAAGAATAATAGAGATATATTGACGAGAAAATGATGAAGTTTAATATGAATGTCTAAAGGCCATTTAACCCCAACTTCTCGTATTCGGACTAAGGTCAAAAGGGTTCCGTTCGATTTTTGAGATTTTTTTACATTAGAAAAACTACAAAATATGTATGATTTTCATCACGGAGCAGAAAAATCATTAAAAATAGGGGATTTTGGGGACAAAATGACCCAGTACCCCACTTTCCCGTATTTTTCTAGAAAAAAATATATCTCCATTCAAATACTAAGATTATTTCCTTCCAAAAGAGGTATAAATTTTAATTTTCTGATTGCTACTTCAAAAGTTATAGCATTTAATGTATTTTTCCTCCATATTTTCCCATAGTACCAATTTCAAAAAAATTCAAGCGAAGTGGGCGGGGTCTAAAATTGTCCAAATGATGTGAAATTTGGCATCTGAGCTTACTTTGACATTTGTCACAATATGAGAGGGGGGGCCTTTGAGAATTCAAAAAAATTTTTTTTTGCAATGCCCTACTGACCGTAGCACCTGGTTGGTTGGCTCGAACTTCTCTCGCCGGGGAACTTTTCGTCGGTGTAGGCTAGATCTATCGTCGGGGACTAGACCGAGTAGTTCGCTAACCAGTCGGAAGATCAACGAGGAAGTGGTACTGAATGGCACAAGGGAACTGAAGGGCTCAGTAAATTAGACAGTCTGAAGTTTGCCGCCCAGATTGTCCCCGTAGGGGAAGAGCATTTATTCTCTACCAACAGCTAGTTTTCCTACCTTGACTACCCAAACCTGTTCCCTGAGTTGTTGGTTTTTGAACATTTTTTCCTGCTCAGAATGTTTTTGAACATTTTTTCATATATATACAAAAAAAATTTCATATCCCCCCCCAAAAAAAATTCTTACTACGCCACTGCTATTAAAGCTAGATATATGATTAATTAGGTCTTATCTTATAGGTGAATTAATCACTGAACAGTATACTTCTGTGGATGCGCAATCATAAGAACAACAACTTCTCCGAACAAACTATACTTCTAAAGTCAACGGTTTAGACGCTATTAATTTTGAGCACGAAAACGACGTTTTTAAACACTGTGCATTGCAATGAACAATACGATTGAATAGAACAATCGACTGATTACTTTTATCGAAAGTACACATGCACACCACACGTCAGCGATCAAGTACAGTTTGCCATAGTTCATTAGCCAAATAATATTAGAGAATTGTTAGCAGAATCCATGTGTTTCATCTGTACACAACCTATTCAACACACTGCTTCCAATCCCACGAATATTTCCGAGGTTCTTTGGTAGCGCATGTGATGCGAGTTATCGATAAGAACCCCGTCTGAAATCAGCGCTTTTCCTCGTTGTTTATTTATGCTTTAGTTTTACGTATGCACGCCACAGGCAAGCCGAATTTATTGCTCTGATGTCGATTTTTTTTTCGGCAGTACAACGCTGTTGCTGGTGCAAGATTGAATAATATGATTTGTTCGTGTTTGCGCAGGCTGTAAAATGTAACGAGCAATTACTCTGGAGGGTATTTCTCGGGAGGAAAAAAAAAGGAAACTGAAAATCGATAATTAATTGCCTGCAATATGGATGACAGCTTAATAGCAGAGACGGCATGTAGATGTGTGACTAAGAAATTTATGTTTACAAGCTGATTTTTTTGTGACTCACTTAATAATGTCTCCATTTCCGCTCTTATCGAATATAGCATTTGAAGAGTGTATTTTATGGTAGTATATACAGGATGCGGGAGAGAAAAATCAGTTTCTTTGGTGTTATGTATTGAAGCTGATGAATGACTAACAATTTAAAAATGCTGGTAACACATAATGCTTTAATATTTCCCCAAACAGTCATTATAGATAATCGGGCAATGTGATTGTCGAATACGGAATTGTTTTTCGTGGCGAATGAATTATTTTAAAGTAATGTTAAAAACAACAAATACTAAAGATTAATGAAGATTTTATGGCAAATTTCACAACATTTTTTAGGTACTCTATAACATTTTCTTTTTAATTTACCATAAATTATGAATGTTTTTGATAGGCAGGCTATATTGTAAATCCTCGAAGAGAATCAATATGCACGATTTTAAACTAAAGCATCGAAAGTTTGAATACGTAATAGCTAAACTAGTTTTTTTCTTCTATTTTTTCCTCTCTCGATCATATTTTTCAAATTGTAAAATACAAATTCTTTCATGTTTTCACTTAAACGAATGCAGAATGTATTTGGAAAAATCAAGCGAATTCACTATATGCATTGAAAAACTCTATCACCAAAAAACGGTAAATTGCATGTGATTTCGCTGCCATTCAGCAACATTATGCTGAAAATCATCCCACTCTCGTTAGCGTGGTTATTCGTCAAACTTCTGACGTCGAGAAATCATCGCTTCAGGGAACCATTCCCCGACAGTGCTACCGTGTAATAATGTATGCACTCGAAAGTCGATGAAATATCGGCTCAGCTTTTCACCCAGTTCCGTGGAAGCAACACACCCTGTCTGTCGTCCTTTTCCATGCCAGAGCTACTGGAAGCGAGATCGACAACATCCCCGCAGGTTCTCCTTTCGACCGTAAATAAACATACGAGCATCGACTGCACTTGACATCTTTCTCCGAGGTATGGCGTACCACTCTTGAGATATTGTACAGTCTTTCCTCGTATAGTAATAGCGCCGAACTTGACGATTATCACGCAGTTGAGCGAGTAATGCGACTTTCGCAGATCTAAAACAAATTTCAGACATTGCACCAAATACATGCCAGATTCGATTATCCGTAGACTTGATTGTCCGTAGAAAATGATTCGATTATCCAACTACATGACGCACCCGTAATTTCTAGTTGACTTCAGCTATAATTTTTGGAATAAACGTTATTTTCTAAACAAAAAAATAGCGAAAACTTCGTTGAAGTACAGAATTTTTTCCTATTTAGCAAATTACTTTGAATTCAATGCGATTTTTCACATTTTTCAACATACCTGCTACAATTTTTAGTAGAACACAAATTGATATCCTCACAAATAATTACGTAAAAATACAAAGATTAAGCACATTTAGCATAAAAATGAATTCATTGCAATGACCTATTGATTCCGGCTACCGAGTTCTATAAATAAATTAGAGTAGTACGTAGAAATACAGAAATTTTACTTATTCGGTAAACTACATTTTTTTTACTCTAATCGACTGCAATTAATAAAAGCTACAATTTACTGAATTGAAATGGATACCAGTTGCCATTTTCGGTAGATGGAAATTTTAAATTCTTTATGTTCTTTTCGAAAAATATCACGAAAGTGAGGAAAAGTAAGGAGTTCCGAGTCAGGTTTCTATTCAAGGAATAACTACCATGAACAACGATAGATTGTCAATGTTTGGACCTCCTGACCTGATTCAAGTCCTCTTAAGTCAACAACTAGTAAAAGGTAGTAATGAACTATGGCGAAAAAATGGGAGAAAGGGGTAAAAATTGACTTCTCAAGTTGTTAAAAAAGATGGATTCGTGCCGAAAAAAAATATCATTTTGCAACTTGTTGCACCAGTAACTAAATCAACACGTATTTTTTTGTTTTGGCTGAATATGATATTATTCTCTTCAAGTTACTAGATTTTGAACTTTTGAAGTTTATTAAATTGAACATATCTCAATTTCTGGTAACTCGTAAAACGCAACTTTTTTTTATTTAATATTTTTTTCCATATATCGCGAGTTATCAGAGATTGTGTAATGATCGATTTTATAAACTTCATATATATATATATATATATATATATATATATATATATATATATATATATATATATATATATATATATATATATATATATATATATATATATATATATATATATATATATATATATATATATATATATATATATATATATATATATATATATATATATATATATATATATATATATATATATATATATATATATATATATATATATATATATATATATATATATATATATATATATATATATATATATATATATATATATATATATATATATATATATATATATATATATATATATATATATATATATATATATATATATATATATATATATATATATATATATACTATTCGTTCCACTTAACAAAATACAATACACAGTAGGTTTTTGCTAAAATCCTGCAATCAATTAATTACGCCTAAGTCGATGAATATGGGTCAATCACGTCTTAGTACGAATTTATAGACGTTATAATTCCTTACATATGGTTTTCTGACTTAAATGATTCATCACCCTAAATTAGAGATTTATTAGCTCTCTTGCAATTAAATATACAAAGATTGAACGTTCGGCACTGCACAGTGGTCGGAAACGCCAAAAACGTGAACTTAATTCACTAGAGGCCAAACCATCGAATATATTTACAGGATGTTTTTGGAAGAATTGTTCGTATGAATACCCTCCACAATCTAATAAAAACTAAAATTAGGCATGGCTTGTTACACAAGTAACCAATAAGCATTATAACGTAGCCTAATATTTGCATTAGATCCACATTGTATAAGGCAGTTTTAAAGAGCCGCCAAGCCATATAGCCTGATATAATGCCAATATTATACCATAAAAGACGAAATATAGTGCTATTACTGTGCAGAGATTGCGAGCCCGTTTGTGCGGTACTAATGCTATTATATAGCACCAGTGCACAAATGTCATATTATTGGACAGCTGTGGCTGTCATTTTCTGCAATGTGGTTTTGCAACAATTTTTAATGTTTCCTTTTCGGTATAATAAACAAAAAGTCAAAATATAAAAATACTGTTTGGAACAGTCATTGACTCCTTTCTAATGAATTTTAATAAAGATCCTTATCGAAATTTTTTTTTTTTTTTTTTTTTTTATTTCGATTATAGAGGTTTTAACCTTGAGGTCATTCGCCTCTTCGGGTTAGAAAAATCTCTTGTGAAAAATTTCTAACCCTATGTGCGGGGTCGGGACTCGAACCCAGGTGCGCTGAGTACAAGGCAATCGATTTACCAACTACGCCACGCCCACCCCCTTATCGAAATTTCGTTCTCACACGATATGAATAACGTTTTATGAAAATTCACTTTAGTAAGTCTCGAACAGAGGTACCTGGCCTCGTCCTTGTTTTCCTGATTTTTTGGATTAAAAAAGTAAAAAAACTTGAAAAAGGAAGCTTACCATATTCACAGGGAACTAGAGTGCCACAGATCAAACCTTCTTACCTTTATTATTCATAGTCTGCACTTGGAAAAAAATGTTTGCACCTTTCATTCTTATACGTTCAATTACGTAGTTGACGTAAAAAAATGTAAAAAAGTCCAATAACTTTGAAACGAACGAGTATTTTTACATGCAGTCTTCAACAATATTATATGGTTTTAATACCTCCACGTTTGTCTGGATCATCATTTGCACGAGAAGTTCCAATGGAAAAGTTATGTTAAAGAACCTAGAGCTTGCCATAGAAAACGTATTGTAAATCGACAACCTTTTGTCCTACAGTTTCAAGCTCTTCAACAAAATTCTTTATCACGAGCATTTCTAAAACTTTGCCGAAGACACAAACTTTCTAGTATAATTTTTTTTTTTCGTTCGATCATAGTAAGCCATACCTAATGTTAATTTTTATCAGATTGCGTGGAATATTCATACGAATAATTCTTCCAAAGACACCCTGTAAATATATTCGATGGTTTGGCCTCTAGTGAATTAAGTTCACGATTTTCGTATTTCCGGCCACTGGTGTAGTGTGTAGAATATACTTATGCAAACAAATTCGCTAAAGACGCAACATTCGTATTTTCAATACCTTCAATTTTTTTTATTCATTTCGTTTATTTGATAGGCACAAATGCGTTAGCTTGGTGGTGCCAAATTCTTTTGTTTTTACATGTTGGATATCTTAAAACTAGGAGGTTACAATGTTGGAATTTTTTTACAAAAGAGAAAATTTTTACAACTATCTTAAGACTAGAAATAAGATTCCATATACAAGAGAGGGGGCAAAAGATTTTTTTCATGAAAAAATTTAAAACAAGGGATTCAATTTGATATACAAGAGGGGGAGTAGTTTTTTACGAAATATTTCACAGTTATCTTAAAACTAACAATATAGTTTGGTACACAAAAGGGGGAACAAATATTTATGAGAAATTTCACAGATGTCTTAAAACTAGGGATACAATTCTATTTACAAGATGGAGGACAATAGTTTTAACAAAGAGTAAAAATTACAGCTATTTTAGAACTAGGAATACGGAATACAAATTTGATTTTTTTTGTCGGAGACTTATGCTTGGTCAAGAGGGGGCTTATTTTCAAAATCGGTGTAGCAGCAGTTGTATCAAAAACAGGGGAGAGAAGGCGTAGATAGTGACCGGGAGAGAAGAGCAAAACTTGCAACTTTCGGGCAAACGGGAGATCAGCGAAACAAATTAGCGCCTCAGTCTAGTAGGTCGGATTAGCGGATGGTATTCTTCGGACCCGCGGGGAATCCTTCAAAAGTCATCGGACCTCGAGCCGCTCTCGCTTCAGTTTCCGTAGTGGTAAGGGCGAGAGCGGTTACATAGTGGCACTCTGGAGCTGATGGGTTCCACAAGGCAGGAGGAAACTTCTAAAAACGAGAAATAAAAGAGAGTGGCTAAATTGGGATATTTATCGTTTTTATGAAAGTATAAATAAGGGACATATGGGGGAAATCCCGAATTGCCGGAATATCACGAACTGGAATATTGGACGGTCTACCTCGGCTCCGAAGGGAATCCTTTAACTGAGACCTGGCGTCACAATACCCGGCGTACACCCAGACAACGTGCTCGATGTCGTGATAGCCCCCTAGGCATTTTGAATGTCAAGATGACAACTTCTAGTTATCATCCATGAACATACTGTTTTCGGCAATTAATTTGATGCTCTGATTATGTTCAAATCAGTACATACATATGCATATAATAATAAAATTCACTTCATTCAACAAATATGAAAATGCAAATTTTAAATATAACACGCCACGAATAACAACTTAGGTAAACTTTCAGGAGCCATATGCATTAAAAATAACATACGAAAACTTCCATCCACTACACACCAAGTGATTTCAAATTACACTCATTTAATAAACGGACAAGCGCCAATTTAGGCTTCAATTACTGACCTTATGAAAACGTGAGTTTTATGTACTGTCTCAAGTGTGTTATCAAAATTCGCAATTTTAGATTTCGGCCAGTCTCATCACTCTCCTTCGTCTACTCAAGATTACTTTCCAAATTATTACAGTGATCCGATCCGTTTTCATAAGCCCTAATTTTGGAAGACTTTTAATCCGACTTTATTAAAAAAATTAAAAATTAAAAAATTAAATAAGCAGTGTTCTTAACAATTTTTGTCAATATAGCGGTGATATTTCACAGACACCGGATGTCACCATATTGGTTTTTCAAAGTAGTCTCGATTACCGATTTCCTTTATCTACTAACCAACACCTTTCAATTGACACCGATAGAGTTCTCTGGTTAACGAAAGCCCTCTAGTCATGATATGGAGAATATCACCCCTTTCCGCTATATCATGACTACTCGCTTTCAAATGACACCAATACTGATGAAGTTTTTCACTATTTTGTGGTACCGGTAAGTCGCCATTCTGGATTTCAAAATGGTGTTAATCATCAATTTCCATTGTCTACTGATAACCATCTTTCAAATGACACCCACGTTGATGATATCTTTTGATGATATCACCAAAACATTCAAAAAATAATAATTCCGTATCATAAACAGCATTAAAAATTACCTCTACATATTTATTTATTATCTTTAAACAAAACAGACAAAAAAGTTTAATGACTAGAAGCTGTTATTCAATTGACAGTTTTTGTACAGTGCTGAATAAAACGAACAGAGTAGAATATCACAGCGATCAACCATCAATCATCAATTTCAGCAATGCTGGTTGAGTGAGGGCAATTTTTTTATTATAACTAAATTATTTCAAACATATTTCTAAATTTCAATCCTTTTTGGAAAATAATGAACTTAAAGATACAATCAATTCAAACATTAACTGTAGATTTTTGTGACTGAATCAGAAGGATTTTTTTATGTATTCAGATGGACGATAAATCTCACACAACAAAAGAGTTGACTGTAGCGACGGTTCTCCATACACGCTAAAATGCAAAGCGGCATTGTTTGTCCTGTTTAGCATATTCTTGCACTTCTCCAACCCAACTCGCACCACTGCCACGGCCGGGTTTCAGCAGTGCAGCAGTGCGAGATGTGATGCATAAATAACTACAGCTAGGATTTAATGGAACTATTTCAACTTCCAACAGACGAAGACTGTTCAACTGACGACAGAAATGAAAATTGAAACCTTTTCTGCTGTTGAACCGAAAGCTGAGGGATTTAGAGCCGACTGGAAAGCTACGTAATTTATTTTCTAGGATAATGGCAGCCCACAGCAACGTATCTACTCTGTATCTATAGGTACGACGTCTGTTATGTACGTCCTCAAGAGAGCAACCGAAAGTAAAATGCGGGAAGGTTAGGACAAAAGTTTTATTTATTTGGTAGAAACATAAATTACAGAGCCAAGTGGGTCACGAAGCGAAAGTGGGAAAAATGGATACAAGCGAGAGCAAGGATTTTCCATGTGCACCTAAGAAAAAAAATGTTGCGATGTTCGTGTGTGGCAAAGGACATAGACTAAAACAACTATAAATGTCATACAAAATATTAGCGAACTCACGTATAGCGTTTTTCTTATTGACCTTTTTTCGTTAGGCCAAAATTTAAATGAAGGCTAATCATATTGGCATTGAAAACTGCTGTGTAAATTTGTGTAGGTAAGAAAATGAGGAAGTGGAAATGTTAAGAAAACATATTTTTTCAGCAACTGTGTCTGGTTTTGTATTTGCAAATGACTTTTTCGGTGTCCTCGTCGTCGCCAGAGTGTGGAATTGAAGTTGTGCATTCCGGTTAACGTTAACGTTTCGGAGCAATTTTCTTATTCCTTTCATTCTCTTTTTCGATCATATTTTTTTCGATTATCTACTTCAACAAGATCTTAAATTATTATCTAGTTAACTCACACGAAATATCTGACTCGCTTTTGTTGATGACGAGCACTTTCCTTTCAAACGAGCACGAAATGTTTCGAACGGAACTTTGACTTGTTTAGAGGCTGATGGAATACTGGCGCCATATTGTACAGATGCAATTGCGTTCTTTATGTCCTCTTCACATCGTTTTGGCGTTTTCGCACGAAATTACGCACAATTTTCCTGTCAAAATACTTCTAATTTACATTGTAGTAGTGACCTATAGTATACAAAAACGACTGACCTATCGTATCCCCAAGCGTATGTTTCATGTTCATGTTGGTATTTAAAAAAAAACATTCTAGGGTAGAAATCAACATATCATCTTAGTTTAACATAAATTGAACATAGTGAATACATAAAACCCATTGTATTAGTTATTTGGCCAGGTGAATGAAATGAAAAGAATTATAGGCCAAGTGCAAAATGATAAAAATATCACCTTTAACATTTGATAGTTTATTTCAAAATAGTTCTGAGTAATCAAAATAAGCCACCAAAATTAGAAATCAGTTTGGATTATGCTCTAAAATAAACAATTTTTTTTTTGAGTTTATCAACTTGATACATAGCCCAGGTGTAATTTCTAAAGTCAACGATGAAAATAAAATTAACAATAACTGTTTTGGTGAAGATTTTCGCAAGATCGCACTAAGATCTTGTGCCGTAGAATTGAGGAAAAATAATACGAAACATGAATTAAATAAAAAATAATTGGAGTTTTTTGCCATCGCGGTATCACAGAAGCGACAGTTAGATTGCATGTGAAAGGAAAGCCATAGTTTTTTTTCGATTATAGAGGTTTTAACCTTAAGATCATTCGCCTGTTCGGGTTAAAGAAATCTCTTAAGAAAAATCTCTAACCCTATGTGCAGGGTTGGGATTCGAACCCGGGTGAGCTGCGTACAAGGCAATCGATTTACCAACTACGCTATGCCCACCTCTTAAATCAACGCATGGTGGGACTAAGAATACCTAGAATTATACGCGGAAAAGAATTTCTGAAGCTGAGTACACCCGACAACTTGATGATGTACGCAGAATTGGTGACAAAAATGAAAAGCTTAATATAAGCCAAAACACGAGGTTATTGGCGCCGATTCGTCGACGAATAAGGAGAGAAACATCGATGATCACTTGTTGGGACGCTGCCCAACGTATGTGCAACTTGAACAATACCAACGAAAGCTTAGAATACTTCAACCGCTGGATATTCGATGTTGCCAAAAAAAAGTCTGCCCGGACTCTGTACCATCATTAGGGCATTGCAAAAAAATTTTTTTTTGAATTCTCAAAGGCCCCCCCTCTCATATTGTGACAAATGTCAAAGTAAGCTCAGATGCCAAATTTCACATCATTTGGACAAGTTTAGACCCCCGCCCACTTCGCTTGAAATTTTTTGAAATTGGTGCTATGGGAAAATATGGAGGAAAAATACATTAAATGCTATAACTTTTGAAGTAGCAATCAAAAAATTAAAATTTATACCTTTTTTGGAAGGAAATAATCTAAGTATTTGAATGAAGATATATTTGTTTCTTGAAAAATACGGGAAAGTGGGGTACTGGGTCATTTTGGCCCCAAAATCCCCTATTTTTAATGATTTTTCTGCTCCGTGATGCAAATCATACATATTTTGTAGTTTTTCTAATGTAAAAAAATCTCAGAAATCGAACGGAATCCTTTTGACCTTAGTCCGAATAATAGATGTTGGGGTTAAATGGCCTTTTGACATTCATAGTAGACTTCATCATTTTCTCGTGAATATATCTCTATTATTCTTCACTCAATTTTCATAAACTATACCTTGTTGAACGTGGAAAATCCTTAGGATTATAACAAAAATAGATTCGTTGCCGATAAAATTCAGGAACATCAAATTATCTGACATATAGTGTCGATTTCACATTTTTATCATAAAATCACATATATTAACTCCATTTAACAACAAAATTCTTATTCAATTTACTACTTTTAGTGTAAAATATGCTTAGGGATCACATGAGAAAAGTTTCATTCCTGGAAAAATAGGGGAAGTTGAGGTATTAGGACAAATAATGAAAAAAATGAGATTTGTAGAGTAAATATCAAAAAGTTTGATGTTTCTGAATTTTACCTTTAACGTTTTTATTTTTGTTTCATTCCTCAGAATTTTACACGTTCAATAAGTTACATTTTATGAAAATTGATTGAAGAATAATAGAGATATATGCATAAGAAAATGATAAAATTTAATATGACTGACAAAAAGCCCTATAACTCCAACTTCTCGTATTCGAACTAAGGTAAAAAGGGTTCCGTTAGATTTCTGAGATTTTTTCATATTAGAAAAACTACAAAATATGTATGATTTGCATCACAGAGCAGAAAAATCATTAAAAATATGGGATTTTGGGGCCAAAATACCCCAGTACCCCACTTTCCAGTATTTTTCAAGAAACAAATCTATCTTCATTCAAATACTTAGATTATTTCCTTTCAAAAGAGGTATAAATTGTAATTTTCTGATTGCTACTTCAAAAGTTATAGCATTTAATGTATTTTTCCTCCATATTTTCCCATAGTACCAATTTCAAATAATTTCAAGCGAAGTGGGCGGGGGTCTAAAATTGTCCAAATGATGTGAAATTTGGCATCTGAGCTTACTTTGACATTTGTCACAATATGAGAGGGGGGGCCTTTGAGAATTAAAAAAAAAATTTGCAATGCCCTAACCATCATAGAACCAACCGTGTCGCGTCCCCTCAGAAACCGCGAACGAATTACTGTTATCGATGGGGCAATTCACATTTGCTCTTTTGTTAGGCAGCAATAACGCTCCATGGTTGGATGGAATCAAATTCAACTTGTGGAAGAATCCACCTCACTCTGCGAAAAGGCGTTTGTGGATTTTATGCAATAAGTCCCTGGCGAGGAACATCGTTTTCAAGACTGAAGGCAAGTGAGAGTGACCGCCATTCAAAAACCGAGAAAACCAGCCTCCGACTACAACTCTTATTGGCCGATTGGAAAGCTGTCCTGTATCCGAAAGTTGTTCGAAAAAAATATCTTGTTTCGCCTCGAAAATTGGGTCGAAGCGACAGGTTTATGTACTGTCAGATACCCAATTTGGCTTCCGCAAAGGCAAAGGGACTAAAAAAATTCAAATAGCCTATGCCAACGATGTGTACATGGCATCAGCTCCGTGTGGTCTTAAGACGGCTCTGTCTAGCTACACCACAGAGCATCCCCTTATGATCGTAAGGAACATTGTAAGTAGTTGCATATTCTAAATTTGAATTCAAATAATCTCCATTGGTCGATTTCCTTATAGAATCAAATTTTGAATCTAAATTCAAATAATCTCCTATAGCTACTTTCGATTTTCAATGGCTTGGCAAAAATATTCTAGAGTTTTGAATCATCATTATTCAAGTATGTATGAAGAATAGCCAACGGATGTACTTTAATATGTAGATGGAAATATGCATAATTTAGTCGGGAATTCAAAAATATAGTTACTTCTCATTCCGTTGAAAACTTGTCGTAAAATTTTCTTATCAAACAGGCAGTTTGTGCAGATTTAAAATAAACCAATGATCATTTTGTAATAAGCCTTTCTGGCGACTTAGCATTCTAAATGAGCAACTGTCCTCTAGCTGAGAGATACATACAATGAGCCGAAAGTTTTGAAATATCTGCCTGAGTGGATGAATTGAAAAATCTACGTGCCATCATCATACGCTAGTGAAAGGCAGTATCTGGGTGGACCTGATATGATAGAATAGAGCACCAGACAGCAGCACTCTTCCGAGCATAAGCTGGTGGGATTATCGCTGGATCAACTATGATTTCTGCGTGGGAGGCTTTGTGGTGACCGTTTTATAGTCGACTGAATACTAGTTGGGCAATTTATTTCTGTCGCCATTTTGATAGCTGGCCAAAGGCGATATTCCTATACACCCTCCTAGTGGAATTAAAAGATAAACTTTTATAGTTCATATACACATTAAATATCCGGTTAACGAGCATTATATATGTAAAACCCATCTAAAATACTTCTTCCTATCCACATATACCACAGGGAGCTTTCATATATGGAATTCTTCTATCATAATGTATCATAATTATACACTTGTATACTAGAAAGGCAGCCCTCAGCTGGAAACCTTTAGCAGTACTGTAGAGAATTTCTAGCCTTGAGTATCATCTGGCTCAAAAGAAAGCATCTGTTTCAAATTAGAACTGTGCCAAAATGACCCTTATCCTCTACATTCCTCTTCTTGTGGGATTATGCCTCTTGAGTGGAAAACATAAAACAAAATGTGACGCGTTGGATCTATAGACAAACCATCTCTCGAGACTGAAGGGTACGCTGTAGTGAAACGAATCGCTCAATTTTAGAATAAAAACACATACCTATGTCGTTGTGTGTCTATTACCATATAGTCTATGGTTGAACCAGGCTCTTTTCACAAGAAGAAAAATATGTTGAACCATTCGAACGACAACAAATCACGTCACATCCGTAAAAACGTGTATTTTTCGGACAGAATATTCTCGTGAAATCATATCTCTTTTCTTTATTTTCAATCGTCTTCAATTTTTGTTAATCATTCTGATATTAGAATAAATTAATAAAAATCGACCCCCATCCTGTTCAAATTCATCGGCAATATTTAAATTCAAAAAACTAAAACTATTGACCTCTGCTTGCTTGGTAAGCCATCTGGTGTGTCATTTGCTGCTGGCCCCTACAGGATCAATTTACACTGTAAGTCCACGACCGTCATAAACATGTCCGAGCTGTCCGTTTGACCCCGGCTAGCTTGAGCTGATGAAGGAAAACCGCCCATTCGGTAGATTTACTGCAACCGTTTAGGATTAATTAGGTATTTTAACTGTGGCTGTAAATTACACGCTTTTCCTTTTGTTTCCCGCTGCGCTTTCGTTGGAATGGACCTCACACAGTATTGTCGCTGTTTTTGCATTCCCTTCTCGGCAGGATGCAGCTAGGGAATAAATTTAATTTCATTTCTGAGAATTTTGCTGGCGCCGGGATGGTCTTCCTTGTGACTATATCCTTCGCTAGATGCATCCAGGTTTAATGTGCTTTATTAAAGTCTGGAAGTATTTTTTCACGACAGATCCCATATGTGGAAATAAACTATGTAACAGTACATTTAGTATCATACAGCTCAATTCCATAGTACTGTAAAGTAGCAACATTGCTAAGCATTTGCCAGAAATGCATTTATAACTTAATTCAGTCGCTTATTATCTCCTACACCACTTCCACTTTTCTTCCGCTCTATTATGAAATTGGGCCATTTTCAAGCAGTAAAGTGAATCCATTTACAAACGAAATCACCGAAAATAGCACTCACCACACTCAGACTCATTCTTGGTGCATATTCATTTTCAATTATAGAGATAGGTACAGATAGTTTGAATGGACAAAAGAAGGAGAAAGTTTCCAAGCTGCTTGCTTAGTATGGGAAATTGGATTGCCCATTAGCTTTCTGGCAGTATCAGTGGTTCCTCTATAGACAATTGAATGATGCAAGGGCCTTCTGGCAACTTCTGTCGAAATGGAGAGAAGAATTGCCGTATGTGTACAACCTAGCCACTGCCAGCTACTGCCAATCAGAGAAAGGAAAAAATGCTTTCGGTGCTATTTAATTAGCTTCTGAAGGAAAGTGATTGACGTTAAATCGTTAAATGATGTTCTGGGTAGTAGCTCGATGTTCCGTTCAGGCATAATTAACGCTGGGTAAAAGCCAATAGCTTGCCAATAAATCGATTTAAAGGCTGGTTTTCGCAAGATGTAATAATGAAAACTATTTTCACTTTAACGATTTTCGTTAGCTATTTTCGGCAAATTGAAAACTAAGAGAAACAATAGATTTAAAAATTGAAAGAAGGACGAATAAGTAGGGTAAGGTGGGGCAAATCCGACCGTTGGGTAAACCCGACCCCCCTCTGTTACCGAAAATCAGAAGCACTACGCGTACTAATATCAATGTTATCGTGTAGAACATCGAAAATAATCATAATGGTGGTGTGACAGCATTTTATTAGTCTACATTAAGATGCTCATACTACAAAAAGTGTGTTTTTACAATTTTTGATTTGACTTTTGTGCATCATTGACTACAGGATATTTCTGATTCTTAAAGTGATTACATAATAAATGTAAGTGGATTTAAATTCTTTGATTTAAGTCCTACAATGTGCATAGATGAATTTAGTTCAACCTTTTTCATATATTTTTTAATTGCATCGTAATGAAAAATGACGCTGTGGGGCAAATCCGACCTCAAAATATTGGGGTAAATCCGACCGCTTTTTTGCTAAGAAAATTTTTATTTATCAAATAAAAATATATTTTTATTGTTATTATTTTTTTTATGCAAAATGGCTCATAATTACAAGCGAAAGACACAAAAATGTAATGATTATAGTATTCGTCGAGCAATTGCTCCGGTGCAAATGGGAATATCATTACGTGCTACTGCTCGTGATTTTAGCATTCCAATATTAATATTGAACTCCATTTTCTTCATGTTACAATTCAATAACACAACATTCATTTATTTATCATTGAAAAATTATAAAATTTGAGTAATATCTGCACTAAATCAACCAAAAACATAGGGGGTCGGGTTTACCCCACCATTTTTGAAAACAGCAAAAATGAACATTTTTGTAAAACGCTTGTATCTCAAGATATTCCGAAGATCCAAAAGTTGCCCAGGAGTCTAACCTTTTAATTTGGTATATAAAACGACTTGATCCGATGTAAAATCAGCATTTTACAGCCAAAACCATTTACAAGGTCGGGTTTGCCCCACCTTACCCTATTTTAGAGGTTATCAGTAAGAAACTAGAGCTTGGCCGGCTCGTATAGGTCTAATCGAAAAGAAATGTAAAGAATATTTTCCTTATGTTGAAAGGAGTAGGACTTAACGGCAATTAAAATATAGTAACACAAACAATATTGTACAATTCATTCGCATCGGCCAAATATTTTCCTTAATTTCTTATTCCTTATTCCTTATTCCTTATTCCTTATTCCTTATTCCTTATTCCTTATTCCTTATTCCTTATTCCTTATTCCTTATTCCTTATTCCTTATTCCTTATTCCTTATTCCTTATTCCTTATTCCTTATTCCTTATTCCTTATTCCTTATTCCTTATTCCTTATTCCTTATTCCTTATTCCTTATTCCTTATTCCTTATTCCTTATTCCTTATTCCTTATTCCTTATTCCTTATTCCTTATTCCTTATTCCTTATTCCTTATTCCTTATTCCTTATTCCTTATTCCTTATTCCTTATTCCTTATTCCTTATTCCTTATTCCTTATTCCTTATTCCTTATTCCTTATTCCTTATTCCTTATTCCTTATTCCTTATTCCTTATTCCTTATTCCTTATTCCTTATTCCTTATTCCTTATTCCTTATTCCTTATTCCTTATTCCTTATTCCTTATTCCTTATTCCTTATTCCTTATTCCTTATTCCTTATTCCTTATTCCTTATTCCTTATTCCTTATTCCTTATTCCTTATTCCTTATTCCTTATTCCTTATTCCTTATTCCTTATTCCTTATTCCTTATTCCTTATTCCTTATTCCTTATTCCTTATTCCTTATTCCTTATTCCTTATTCCTTATTCCTTATTCCTTATTCCTTATTCCTTATTCCTTATTCCTTATTCCTTATTCCTTATTCCTTATTCCTTATTCCTTATTCCTTATTCCTTATTCCTTATTCCTTATTCCTTATTCCTTATTCCTTATTCCTTATTCCTTATTCCTTATTCCTTATTCCTTATTCCTTATTCCTTATTCCTTATTCCTTATTCCTTATTCCTTATTCCTTATTCCTTATTCCTTATTCCTTATTCCTTATTCCTTATTCCTTATTCCTTATTCCTTATTCCTTATTCCTTATTCCTTATTCCTTATTCCTTATTCCTTATTCCTTATTCCTTATTCCTTATTCCTTATTCCTTATTCCTTATTCCTTATTCCTTATTCCTTATTCCTTATTCCTTATTCCTTATTCCTTATTCCTTATTCCTTATTCCTTATTCCTTATTCCTTATTCCTTATTCCTTATTCCTTATTCCTTATTCCTTATTCCTTATTCCTTATTCCTTATTCCTTATTCCTTATTCCTTATTCCTTATTCCTTATTCCTTATTCCTTATTCCTTATTCCTTATTCCTTATTCCTTATTCCTTATTCCTTATTCCTTATTCCTTATTCCTTATTCCTTATTCCTTATTCCTTATTCCTTATTCCTTATTCCTTATTCCTTATTCCTTATTCCTTATTCCTTATTCCTTATTCCTTATTCCTTATTCCTTATTCCTTATTCCTTATTCCTTATTCCTTATTCCTTATTCCTTATTCCTTATTCCTTATTCCTTATTCCTTATTCCTTATTCCTTATTCCTTATTCCTTATTCCTTATTCCTTATTCCTTATTCCTTATTCCTTATTCCTTATTCCTTATTCCTTATTCCTTATTCCTTATTCCTTATTCCTTATTCCTTATTCCTTATTCCTTATTCCTTATTCCTTATTCCTTATTCCTTATTCCTTATTCCTTATTCCTTATTCCTTATTCCTTATTCCTTATTCCTTATTCCTTATTCCTTATTCCTTATTCCTTATTCCTTATTCCTTATTCCTTATTCCTTATTCCTTATTCCTTATTCCTTATTCCTTATTCCTTATTCCTTATTCCTTATTCCTTATTCCTTATTCCTTATTCCTTATTCCTTATTCCTTATTCCTTATTCCTTATTCCTTATTCCTTATTCCTTATTCCTTATTCCTTATTCCTTATTCCTTATTCCTTATTCCTTATTCCTTATTCCTTATTCCTTATTCCTTATTCCTTATTCCTTATTCCTTATTCCTTATTCCTTATTCCTTATTCCTTATTCCTTATTCCTTATTCCTTATTCCTTATTCCTTATTCCTTATTCCTTATTCCTTATTCCTTATTCCTTATTCCTTATTCCTTATTCCTTATTCCTTATTCCTTATTCCTTATTCCTTATTCCTTATTCCTTATTCCTTATTCCTTATTCCTTATTCCTTATTCCTTATTCCTTATTCCTTATTCCTTATTCCTTATTCCTTATTCCTTATTCCTTATTCCTTATTCCTTATTCCTTATTCCTTATTCCTTATTCCTTATTCCTTATTCCTTATTCCTTATTCCTTATTCCTTATTCCTTATTCCTTATTCCTTATTCCTTATTCCTTATTCCTTATTCCTTATTCCTTATTCCTTATTCCTTATTCCTTATTCCTTATTCCTTATTCCTTATTCCTTATTCCTTATTCCTTATTCCTTATTCCTTATTCCTTATTCCTTATTCCTTATTCCTTATTCCTTATTCCTTATTCCTTATTCCTTATTCCTTATTCCTTATTCCTTATTCCTTATTCCTTATTCCTTATTCCTTATTCCTTATTCCTTATTCCTTATTCCTTATTCCTTATTCCTTATTCCTTATTCCTTATTCCTTATTCCTTATTCCTTATTCCTTATTCCTTATTCCTTATTCCTTATTCCTTATTCCTTATTCCTTATTCCTTATTCCTTATTCCTTATTCCTTATTCCTTATTCCTTATTCCTTATTCCTTATTCCTTATTCCTTATTCCTTATTCCTTATTCCTTATTCCTTATTCCTTATTCCTTATTCCTTATTCCTTATTCCTTATTCCTTATTCCTTATTCCTTATTCCTTATTCCTTATTCCTTATTCCTTATTCCTTATTCCTTATTCCTTATTCCTTATTCCTTATTCCTTATTCCTTATTCCTTATTCCTTATTCCTTATTCCTTATTCCTTATTCCTTATTCCTTATTCCTTATTCCTTATTCCTTATTCCTTATTCCTTATTCCTTATTCCTTATTCCTTATTCCTTATTCCTTATTCCTTATTCCTTATTCCTTATTCCTTATTCCTTATTCCTTATTCCTTATTCCTTATTCCTTATTCCTTATTCCTTATTCCTTATTCCTTATTCCTTATTCCTTATTCCTTATTCCTTATTCCTTATTCCTTATTCCTTATTCCTTATTCCTTATTCCTTATTCCTTATTCCTTATTCCTTATTCCTTATTCCTTATTCCTTATTCCTTATTCCTTATTCCTTATTCCTTATTCCTTATTCCTTATTCCTTATTCCTTATTCCTTATTCCTTATTCCTTATTCCTTATTCCTTATTCCTTATTCCTTATTCCTTATTCCTTATTCCTTATTCCTTATTCCTTATTCCTTATTCCTTATTCCTTATTCCTTATTCCTTATTCCTTATTCCTTATTCCTTATTCCTTATTCCTTATTCCTTATTCCTTATTCCTTATTCCTTATTCCTTATTCCTTATTCCTTATTCCTTATTCCTTATTCCTTATTCCTTATTCCTTATTCCTTATTCCTTATTCCTTATTCCTTATTCCTTATTCCTTATTCCTTATTCCTTATTCCTTATTCCTTATTCCTTATTCCTTATTCCTTATTCCTTATTCCTTATTCCTTATTCCTTATTCCTTATTCCTTATTCCTTATTCCTTATTCCTTATTCCTTATTCCTTATTCCTTATTCCTTATTCCTTATTCCTTATTCCTTATTCCTTATTCCTTATTCCTTATTCCTTATTCCTTATTCCTTATTCCTTATTCCTTATTCCTTATTCCTTATTCCTTATTCCTTATTCCTTATTCCTTATTCCTTATTCCTTATTCCTTATTCCTTATTCCTTATTCCTTATTCCTTATTCCTTATTCCTTATTCCTTATTCCTTATTCCTTATTCCTTATTCCTTATTCCTTATTCCTTATTCCTTATTCCTTATTCCTTATTCCTTATTCCTTATTCCTTATTCCTTATTCCTTATTCCTTATTCCTTATTCCTTATTCCTTATTCCTTATTCCTTATTCCTTATTCCTTATTCCTTATTCCTTATTCCTTATTCCTTATTCCTTATTCCTTATTCCTTATTCCTTATTCCTTATTCCTTATTCCTTATTCCTTATTCCTTATTCCTTATTCCTTATTCCTTATTCCTTATTCCTTATTCCTTATTCCTTATTCCTTATTCCTTATTCCTTATTCCTTATTCCTTATTCCTTATTCCTTATTCCTTATTCCTTATTCCTTATTCCTTATTCCTTATTCCTTATTCCTTATTCCTTATTCCTTATTCCTTATTCCTTATTCCTTATTCCTTATTCCTTATTCCTTATTCCTTATTCCTTATTCCTTATTCCTTATTCCTTATTCCTTATTCCTTATTCCTTATTCCTTATTCCTTATTCCTTATTCCTTATTCCTTATTCCTTATTCCTTATTCCTTATTCCTTATTCCTTATTCCTTATTCCTTATTCCTTATTCCTTATTCCTTATTCCTTATTCCTTATTCCTTATTCCTTATTCCTTATTCCTTATTCCTTATTCCTTATTCCTTATTCCTTATTCCTTATTCCTTATTCCTTATTCCTTATTCCTTATTCCTTATTCCTTATTCCTTATTCCTTATTCCTTATTCCTTATTCCTTATTCCTTATTCCTTATTCCTTATTCCTTATTCCTTATTCCTTATTCCTTATTCCTTATTCCTTATTCCTTATTCCTTATTCCTTATTCCTTATTCCTTATTCCTTATTCCTTATTCCTTATTCCTTATTCCTTATTCCTTATTCCTTATTCCTTATTCCTTATTCCTTATTCCTTATTCCTTATTCCTTATTCCTTATTCCTTATTCCTTATTCCTTATTCCTTATTCCTTATTCCTTATTCCTTATTCCTTATTCCTTATTCCTTATTCCTTATTCCTTATTCCTTATTCCTTATTCCTTATTCCTTATTCCTTATTCCTTATTCCTTATTCCTTATTCCTTATTCCTTATTCCTTATTCCTTATTCCTTATTCCTTATTCCTTATTCCTTATTCCTTATTCCTTATTCCTTATTCCTTATTCCTTATTCCTTATTCCTTATTCCTTATTCCTTATTCCTTATTCCTTATTCCTTATTCCTTATTCCTTATTCCTTATTCCTTATTCCTTATTCCTTATTCCTTATTCCTTATTCCTTATTCCTTATTCCTTATTCCTTATTCCTTATTCCTTATTCCTTATTCCTTATTACTTATTCCTAAGTCCTTGTTTATTCATTTGCCACATTCACGATTCATTTCCGAAACTGACCTTCACGATCAATTTCGACCTCCACATATAAATACAAGCAATTTCATGCATTATTTCATATCAAAACGAGTAGCTTCGGGTACACATTTACCCTGGTCGGCAGATTGTTGTCTTTTACTCGATAAACACAATACAATCGGAAAAGCGCAAAAAAAACAAATTTCCGGAAAACTCTTGTCGTACAATTTTGGACTTCCCTACTCTGAGATCCCCCAAATGAAGCTCACGACGTGTGTAAAAAAGGCCAGAGTATTTTGCTTGCGATCATATTGTATCGTCCATTTAATCATTGATGTCAATTTAGTTAACACTGATTTCAATTCCCTAGAAAGAGTTACAAGAGGAGTGTGAGAAAGGCATCATCACACCCCTATCCGAAAGAAAGCAAAACCTCAATCCGTCGGAATTGCTACGGATTCTCATAATAAGAAAATAATGGGCCAGCAGCATAAAGAAAATTCAGCTTGCGTAAGGGAAACATAACAATGCTTTGAAGTTTGCCAATGTTTTGTCGCTTTGTGGGCGCCGCCATTCTCCGTGGTGAGCCCAAAAGAAACTCGGCAATAATAATATTAGTACATTTTCCGACACTAACGAGTCCCTATAAGTTGATAATGGTTTTCCTCTTTTGCGTGATTTGCCGGAGCGGTATTGTATCCGGATGGGGGGTTGGAAAAACTTTTCAATGTGCCTAGCTTTCTCCCTTCGAATCAGTTCAGCCGCGAGAAAAGTGTTTACATAACAGCGAACTCAGGATACGATTTTCTTATCTGACATCTTCCGAAATTATTCCCCCTCTTTGGCGGTGTACTCGCTCAGCAGCATTGTACCTTCGTGGTATCGTGAATCAAATGACACTTTTTATACCACTGCCAATACTAATCGATTCACTCATCAAACTTGGAGCCTGTTGACGGGTTTTGCGGCAAGCCAAGCAAGCATTAGTATTCGTAGTAAAGTAGCATTAGATTTGCATTTCTGGTGCTTCCCCTTTGGAATCGTTGCTGGTTGAAAAGGGGGCTTTCTCCATGTCGACTACTGGTAATTGCGAGAGACCAAATTCAGGATAAAGCAAATCTGAATTTGGTTTTGCCTTTCTCAATAGAAAGGTATTGCAATTGCTCTGAAAACCGACTTTTTAACGGAGGCCCGGAGGGCTGAGTGACATATACCATTCGATTCAGTTCGTCGAGTTCGGCAAATGTCTGTGTGTGTATGTATGTGTATGTGTGTGTATGTATGTGTGTGTGTATGTGCGTCTGTGTGTGTACGCGAACACAATCTCACTCACTTTTCTCAGAGATGGATGAACCGATTTTTACAAACTTAGTCCCAAATGAAAGGTGCAACGTTCCCATAGGCTGCTATTGAATTTCTAATGGATCCGACTTCCGGTTCCGGAATTACAGGGTGATGAGTACGATCACGCAGAAAATGCCGATTTTAAGAAATTCTGCAATGAATGTATAATGGTGAAAATTTTTCCAAAATGTGACCACAACTGCTTCGATTTGTAGTACTAGGTCATTAACAGCCATTCAAAGTCTCTTTGGCCACATTGGCCACCATCATCGGTTCCGGAAGCCCCGGCGGAAGTATCCAAATTCAGACTAACAGTCACATCGGTTTCTCGGAGATGGCTAGACCGATTCGACTAAACTTAGTCTCAAATGAAAGATGTTGCGTCCCCGTAAATGGCTATTAAATTTTATCCCCAACCGACTTCCGGTTCCGGAGTTACGGGTTGTGGCGTGCGATCACATAGCAAATTGTGATTCAAACCGATACCCCGATGGAAGCAAAAAAGTTAAAAATTTCGCTAAAATGTCTCTCAAATAACTTAACTTTGCAGTTCTAGGTCACCGACGGCCAACCAAACTTTCGTTGACTACATTGACCACCATAGACGGTTCCGGAAGTGCCCGGGAAAAGCGTCTTTCAAAATTATCGAACTCGCATCAGTTTCCCGGAAATGGTTGGGCCGTTTTCACGAACTTAGTCCCAAATGATAGCTATAATATCCTCACAGATGTCTAAAAAATTTCGTACGGATCTCTTATATGGTTCCGGAAATATAGACTATATGGTCATATATGAAATTCCCATATAAGCCGGAGCTCAAAACTTTTTTTTCCAAAGGGGGGACTCCATGAAATTTCAGAAATCAAATTCGTATTTTTGATGCCAAACATCTTTAAAATGCATGAAACGTCGAGATTTTATGTTATCTCAAAAACAAATTTATTATAAAAATCGGCTTTTTGGGACTTTCCCGATTTCGCACCTTTTTGACTTTCTCATCTAGAAAGGTTATGCAATCCGTCGGAACTTCGACTTTTTAACCGAGGCCCGCATGGCCGAATCTTTTATACCATTTGACTGAGTTTGACGAGATCGGAAAAAGTCAGTATGTGTGTGTGTGTCTGTGTGTATGTATGTGTCAAATAATCTCACCGATTTTGCTCAGAGATTGCTGGACCCATTTGCACAAACTTAGTTTGAAATGAAACTTCGGTCGCTATTGAATTTTTCGTTGATCCGATTTCCGGTTCCGGAGATACGGGTTGAAGAGTACGATCACACAGCAAATTTCCATATAAACTGATACCACCATGATGTCCAAATGATGCAATACATATTGAACTGTGTGCAACATTACTTGGATTTGCGTGTTTAGATCATTAATGATCCATTGAAGTCACTTTGACCACATTGGCCACCTATGACGGTTCTCGATGCCCCAGGGAACTTGCCAAGCCCCTAAGTTAATAGCATACCTTTTTCTCAGCGAATATTTCAACGATTTCTACAAACTTGGTCTCAAAAGAAAGGTATTAGCTGCTATTGAATTTCTTATTGATCCGACTTGCGGTTCCTGCATTACACGGTGATGATTTCGAACACGCATCAGACCCCGATTTCAACGTATATGGCAATGAATGTAAAAAGGTGAAAACTTTTCCAAAATGTGACCACAGCTGCTTGGATTTATAGTTCTAGGTCACTAACAGTCATTCAAAGTCTCTTTGGTCACATTGGCCACCATCGACAGTTCCGGAAGCCCCGGCGGAAGTACCCAAATTCAAAATAACTGCTACATCGATTTCTCAGTGATAACGTGACCGATTTGAATTTAGTCTCAAATGAACGGTGTTGTGTCCCCAAAAACTGTGATTAAATTATATTTCAATCCGATCTCCTGTTGCGGAGTTGCGAGTTGTGGAGTGTGGTCACAGAGAAAACTCCTATTCAAACCGATACCGCAATGAATTCAAAAAGGATTTTTTTACTAAAATAGAAACCAAACATCTCGCATTTGTAGTTCAAGATTAATGACAGCCCATCGAAATCATATTGGCTACATTGACCACCATAGCAGTTCTGGAAGAGCCCGGAAAAATCACCATCTTTCAAAATGAAAAACTCATATCAGTTTTATATCAGATGGTTGGGCCGATTTTCATAAACTTAGTCTCAAATGAAATGTATATTATTCTTATAGACTGCTATGAAATTTTGTGCAGATCGATTATATCGTTACGAAAATATAGTATGAATTGTCCGGTCACATAAGAAATTCCCATATAAGCAGCAACTAAAATTTTAGTTTTAAATGGAGGGTATAGAATTTCAGAAATCGAAGTCATATATTTGATGCCAAATATCCTTTAAATGCATGAAACGACGAGATTTTAAGAAAAAAAAATATTTTGGAAAAATAGATTGCTGATTTTGCACCTTTTTGCATTTCTTATATAGAAAGGTTATGCAATCCGTCGAAATTTCGACCATCTAACCGAGTACAATCACATAGCAAATCCCCTTGTAAACTAATAACACCATTGTGTCCGAATGATATAATACATATTCAAATAGGTTCAACATTACTTGTATTGGTCAAGATAACTAATGACCAACTAAAGTTCCTTGTTCTTAAACGTATGTCACACCCCTTTTTTCCAGCAAGCTCCTGACCGATTTTTACAAACTTGATTTCATTTTTTTATATTTCAATGACAAAGTTTAGAAAAGCGTGGAGTAGGGTCATATGAGCAAGTTTAGAGTTTCACGGCGACTTAACCTTTTGTCCGCTACCGCAGGAGTCAAGATATTATTGACTTTTGGTTCCGGCGTTACAGCTTGGTTAGTGCGGTCACATATAAATTTCTCATATAAACCGGTAAAATCACAATACCTCCAAGGTTAAGAATCTACTGAAATTAACATCAAATTACTTCGATTCGCTGGCTTAGATCATTGATAGTGAATCAAAGGTTGTCCACTATCCATAATTCCGGAAGTCCCGGTTCCGGACATATCCAGAACTAAAACCACTTCTCAAATGGAAAGTATAATATCAGTTGGATGCTGCACCCTCCCATCGACCCCTCCCCTCCTTCCTCCCATAACCCTCCTCAGCTCTCTTACCCCCCCCCCCCCCTTTCAGACTAACCTCACACCCGCATTTCCTTCACCCACCCGTATACCAAAATATGTTAGGTTGTCCCCAATGCAACCTTCCCTCCCACCAATTATTCCCCTACTCTGGCAATTTTGCACTCGTATGCACTCGTTACTAAGTGTAATCATAATGTAATAGATATTTCCACAATGTTCTATTGAATGTAATCAGCTATTAAATCATAGCTTTGATAAATGAGAAAGGCAAAATTGCACCAGTAGGTGGATTAAAATAGGTTTTTTTTATTTTGATTATTGAGGTTTTAACGTCAGGGCCATTCGTCTCTTTGAGGTTTAGAGAAATATCTTTTGGAAAAATCTCTAACCCTATGTGAAAGGTTGGGAATCGAACCCCAGGTGAGCTGCATACAAGACAATCGATTTACCAACTACGCTATGCCCGTCCTTACCTGAAGTGATAAGAATTAATGCACTTATAACCGATATGATTACCTGAAGCTGAAAATGAAATTTTTATGAAACTATCTTACTAATTGAGGTTATATGATGAAGTTTCCGCAATTAAAACATTATAATAAGAAGAAAGTTGATCATCCATACCAAAAAAAGTAGCCATCGACTTTTTCTACGGCTGTACTAAAACAATGGACAGTGTTTGCGTTAAACGATTGTATAATCTTAATTACTCAAAATGATACTAAGTTTGCAGCTTTTCTATTATATATACATTTATCAACCGTTTGGGCCTCGGGAGACGCAATGAATGTTGTGCAATGTAGGCGGAAATCTAACATTGGAAATTACACAGCACAATAGGCCTTACCGCTCGGAGGAATCAGAACATCAGTGTGCCGTTTCCAAGTGATTCTTCACGCTGCTGTGATGGCGAAAACCACGCGGCCATGTTCTCTACAATTTCCAGGGCTATTCAGACCGAGGAACAATGGAAACTCTAGGCAAACAAACCGCTTGCATGTTTGTATGAAATGTGTATATGTAGTCCGTGTTGTCCGATTCTGAGCATCACATTGAAAGCTATATTAAATGGGTTTAACCAGCACCTTGTGGTTTACCACGATTGAATAAAAGCGATCTCTATAAGATGGATGATATTGTAATTAATGTTAATCAGTTCATGTCTCGTATATATTTCATTGTTTTAGTCTGGTCATGTAGCGTGCTCAACTGTGATTGACAATTAAAATTAATTAAAATAAAATAAATATGAATAGAGCAATATCAATAATACAAGTAATAATAAATCCTGAAATAGTTGGAGTTGGTAAAATGTGACCCGACAAAAAGGAGCAAACAACCTCTTTAATCGAGAAGTGGATAACCAAGAAATCTTAACTAGTCATGTATTAAAAGTTAATTTACGAGAAAATGAACTGCAAAATTTCCACAAGTATTATATACATAATATAAATATCGTTCCCAAATCAATATCTTTCCCGCTGTAGTTTCAATATTCACTTACCATTATCCTTCTGTTGGCCATCATTGAGTCACGTTCGTTGTTTCTTCGTTTCTCGTAATCGACATACATTTTGCTATTCCAAATAACTCATGCACTCCTTAGCAAACACCTTTCGCGCACGTTCGCCTTTAGATTTTGTATATCACGAGCACCTTTTTATCGCTACTCTCTCCATCCTATAGCCTCAGGCTACTATTAACAAGAAATGCTATCAGAAACACGCTTTATCTTAATTTTATTTCCAATCCGCGAAACGGTTGGAACGGATAACCACGCGTCCTCCACACTTATTCAATTTGCCACCTTTCTGAAAGCTAATTGACTACTTTTACGAGAAATTAAATTTAATATTTTTACATCCTTTCACCCACTTGCCAGCCAGATGTAGATATCTCACACACTCAACGTATTACTACACTTGTCACGCACCGCACGCGTTAAGAATTTTAAGCCAAAAACATTGAAAAAATGTTTCGTTTTACTTTTTAACAACTGGTGCCGTAAGAGAGTTCTAAGAATTTGAAACGTGCCAACTAACAGCTAGGTAATAAAGATCAGAACTAGAAATTTCTTCATGAACATCCTATTTTCATGGGAGGTAGGATATTATGCTTTCCGCTGCATATATTTTCTCCAAACATGGGAAAACTTTTATCGTTGATTCTTCCTTCTTGCACTTGCACTTGCACTCACTTCCTCCGCGTAGACTAGAGCTACTTCTCTATTTATTGTTGAACACTTTCACGATGCTTCGACCTTTGCCTTGACTTTCAGTCTTATATTTTTACGGTTGTGGTTTTCATTCCTTTATGGGTCATTTTGCGTTGTGCTGATGCTAGAGGCAGTATCTGCTGCCGGTTATAAGACGCTCACACACCTTCGATCTTTCTCTCGCTCCCGACCTGTAATGAAACAAAAAAACGGGTTCATTTTCAACTATAGCGACTGAGTAAGCGACTAGAACTGCCACCCAAAGCCCCCATGGAAAGAAAAATGTAAAAATTAAAATTTCCCATTTTTCTTGCCTTTCACGCTACAATGGCTATTTCCGCAATATCTGTTCCCCTACTTCATTCATACTCTAGTGGTGTGGTGTATTGATTTTCAACTTCAGAAGCGTACGATACCAATTGAGGGCGGAATGTTTTCGATTTTTTTTGTGCGACATGCCACTTTGCAACACGTTTCTTTAGGCCAGGCTTAAAAGATTTGTTTCGTTATTGTTGGTGGAAAATTTTCATTAGTTCTGGTTCTTTTCCTTTCGGGTTTACTGTGGTTCGGAAAGGCCTTTGCTTCCTTTCTCCGGGTCGTTGCCATGTTGCGCTGTGTAAGAGAAAAAATATTGTCTAGGAATGGGCTCATACAAGTCTACGCTGTTACAGTAAAATTATAGGTTTAGCGTGTCGAGTTGTTCGGGATTCTTTCTGAGATTTTTTGATGGCAAAGAAACATGTTTACAGAGATTTCTGTATTTCGATTCCAAAAAGCAATTTATTTTATCGATTGCCAGTTACAATTGCTGTATTCCACATTATTTCCCACAAAACTTATTATAACCTCAGTTTCATCTGTTGTTGAAAACATTTAAATAATTCCACTATAATAATAATACTTATACAGTCGTGATTCGCTGGTTGGACATTTTTTAACTGGACCGCTTTTTAGAAGGACCTCCGCTAGTCAAAAATTACTTTGACAATCAATCTGACAATTGGTCGGTGTTAAGTGAGACCGAACTAAGTCGCAAAACATCAAAAAATGAGATAATGATAGCGCTGGATAAAGAATATCGTCAGCTACACTCGATTTCTGCCAGATTTGAAATATGTAACAATAAACAAGATTTATGGCAAAAATTAATTTCCAACCATAATGTAAAGGATGCAGCGATTCAAACTTTAAACTCGATTTTCTCGAAATCAATATTTTGTCACTTAGTCCGGTATGACCTAACACCGACCGTTAGTAGGTCCAACTAACGAATAAAATTCGTTAGTTGGACAGAGGTGTGGCCCAACCAGCGAATCACGACTGTATATGGTTTGTGCTCAAGGTGAAGCTTTCCCCACGATACGGTGTTTCGCCGAAAACACCAACTTTCAATGCATTTTCTCAAATTACTTAAGAACGAGGAAAAAATTGGGGAAACCACCTTTTCTGATTGTTCACAATTTTGTTGGGAGCAGGCCTGAGAAAAAAATTTCACGAAAAACGGTTCAGGAAAAAAGTTGTGCAAGTTTTCCGACCCGCCCGTATCCCATGGTGCATCCCATGAAATTTTTAGCAGCAAGCGGGCTGAAAAAGGGATATATGAATACTGTTTCAACTATCTGTTCTGTACAAAATGTGTACAATCCATCGTAAATAATAGCCAATTGCTTAAATTTTCAATTTTTGACAAAAACCTTGTAAATTTTAGCTAACGTCACTTTTGCAAAAAAATAGCGATTTCATTTCACTGTTTTTATGCAATTCTGATGTACGTATACAAACCAAAATAACCGGGTAAAACGTGTCGTATATTATCAACCGTTTCAACTGAATTATCTGCAAATAATTATGAATTCATTCAAGTTTCCGAGGCTATATGTGGTGGTCTGGTCAGATGGTCGGTTTTGGATCTATATGGATGTTCCGTGGGTTATGTCCGAGGGCCATTCAGTACATTTTCATTAATTGTCCAAAGTTTAGCTGCAAGTCAGCCATTATTATAAAATGTATTGTACATTTTATCGTACATTTGAACTCTATGACATCATTTTGGTATCATGTAGGCCCTTTTCAGTCAACGTGGAAGCGGTTCTGGGCTGGAAGTCCTAGTGAATATGGAATGCGATACCCATGTTTGTGAAACATTTATACTTGAAGATACCTGCCATGCGGCACATTAACGATGATCTGCAGACATGTAAAGTCATCCGGAAACACGGAGCAATTTTCGTATAAATTTGGAGCCGGATATATGAACAGCTCAACTCACGGTTTATGAGACATTAATAAATTCCATTTCATTTGCAGGTGTTTTGGTTGGAATTGGTTTTGAAATTAATTGGTTGGGTACCAATTGCGCACTAAAATGATAAAATTAAGAACAACGACGGTCAAGGTTTTAAACCAAAGTTTTCACCAAGATGCATTCGTACATTATTGTGGTATGAAAAATCCATGTTGAAAAAGACTAAGCTTGCTGCTTTAAAGAAGCATTCGAACTTGCACAGGAGACTTCTTTATAAAATATAAATGGTTAAAAATAATTATCGTACTAAAAAGCTAATTTGAATACCACCCTAGCATAAATATAACACCACCCTAGCCATTTACACACAAAATGGTGCTTATCTAGCTCCCAACATTACTTATGCTACCACAGCTTAAGAATAAATTGTTTTGCCTTGTTAAATATACCTTCAATACTATATTGCACCGGTACGTCACTTTGGTAAAAAATGGCTCCTACGTTTCTTTGTTTTTCTCGTTTTAAAAGGCCATTTTGCATAATTTTTTGAAGACAATTGCACTGAAAGACGTGGATTTTTGTGGAGAATTTAGAAATATGAAAAAAATGAAATTTGACCAAAGTGGCGCCTACGTCACTTTTGCATACAAGGGCAGTATAGCAGATGAAAGAAAACGATAAACTACTTTTCAACTTTGAAAGCAATTTTTTTTAATTTTTTTTTAAGTTTTACTAGAAGTTGGAAACATACTATGTTAAAATTATTGACACAGTTTCCGAATTTTCCCGAATGGCGGCGCTACCGGTCAATAAATAAAAGACGGGAAAATCATTATGTAACTTAGTAACTAAACATGATAGAGGCTTAGAATGTTCTACAAAATTGCATGATGCGTAAAGATCTTCATTTGGATGATATAATTGTTTCGGAATTACTCTGACTGGCGGCGCTATTGTACAACGCAGTGCATTGGACTAATTAATAAAATAAAATGCATAAAATGAGAAAATAGAAATTCAAAAATAAAATGATGAAGTTTAGACCGTTACAAAATCGATTTGCGATTGTAGTTTAGGTGTAGTTTGATCTGTATTTTTTCGTTAAGAAGTGTGTGATAAAGGATTGCAATCAGTTTTCTACAATTAGAATCAATCGTGGCACATGGATTGTTTTATTTTAAATAATGCATTGATAGAGAAATGAAAGAAAGATGGAGCAGTCTCTTGAATGTTAAATTTATATAGCCAACTTCTTAGATAGGTATGAACAACCGGAAGAAAATCGAGGCAATAATTCGAAGGTAACGCATTACTGTTCGTAAGCGCAACGATCGATAAGCTGTAACGCACGCAAACAACCAACAATACATTGCGATTTAAATCAAATCATTTGAATTAAACCATTCTTGCTTGAATCGCGCAAGTCGTCAATGCAATGGAAGAAAGAAGGAACAATAATAGTCGTAATTGCGAACAAAGCTATTCAATCTCCATCGATAAAATCGAATTAATTCAATTTCACTAGCAATTTGCTGTGCAGGCCGCCGAGTCGGAAGGGCTCGGCCCGCCATACACATTTGCATTGAAATGAGAAGTACAATCGTCCCCCAGGGTAAAATGTATTTACCAGTGTACAATTTAGTTCTTGTCATTTTATGATACCCGCTCGGACCAAGGGTTAAATTGTTCTATTTATCAAAGAAAATGCGTTTCACGTGCGAAATATTTCCTATGCTGCATGGGAAATTACAGTAATCAATAATATTTTAATTAGGGTCAAACAGCTGCTGGTAATATTGTTATTAATACTTTTGAACCATTGCAGAATGATTCTCACACTTGCCTGTTAAAAGCTAGCTGAGGCTGAGCATTGACGTCCCAGCAGAATGATCCCGTTCCTTCTGACAAATGACGCTACACCCATTCAGTGCTAAGTATCCCCGCAGGGGTCTGCGGAGGATCGGTTCGGTTGCTTACAAAACTGGTTGTCTTTGCGGGAGGCAAGCATTCAGTTGATGTGCGCCTAGAGACAAGTTACTAGCCAGCATTCAAGGATTAATGTAGTGCGAAATTGATTGGATTCGCTGGCAGCAGTCGAGATGAATGAGTGCGAAGTGGCCAGGCAGAGAACGTTTATGGTTGGGGAATTGGCAAACAGCTTAAGCCGGCTCGAAGACGTCAAGCGACAATCAAACTGAGCGTTAACGATGCTGGATGATTTATTGGCATGATAACTTTTGGGGAATCTGTTCTTTAATCTGGTGTAATGAAACAACTAATGTTTTATTTCATTATATATTATTTGATTGCAATATTAAATATCGAAAATTGTAAATATAAAGGCATCTACTGAAAACTAGTTTAGCAGTATTTTAAATGACCCCAATTAAATAATTTCCATTTATATTAATTTGTTTAATTTTAACAAAGCTTGAATGTGATTAGATTTTACCACCAATTAAAAAAATTTCAGATTTAGAAACACATTCAAATTAGTTATGATGAACATAGAGAGAATATTATTGAGAAATGACGAACAATTACATCACATTCAAATGTTTGTGTTCTTATAGTATAGTGCATATTGCATTGGCTTGCTATTTTTTTTGCTTTTTTGATTGTTTAGTTTTTCAAAAGGTAATTCCAAAAAAAATAACATAACATGATTACTGTGTAGGGAATGTTATGAAAATTTAGAGCCATAGTACTCAAGTGAAAGCAAGGATGTGAAATATACAGATCGGAAAACTAGAAGTGGCAGGGTCATTAGAACAGGCTTAACTTTTGTCTTCTGCTGATGAGGGTCGAGCTTAGGCAGCATAACTACATATCACTCAAGTTCACCAGCATGTCTCTTGGCAAAGACAGAATTGTCCCTCTTTACCGTGAGGGTAAGAGGGACAAGTCTGTCTTTGTCTCCTTAGTGGAGAACAGTTTCGATTTCATTAGTACTCATCAGCATAAATCAGAACTTCTTTTCTAACGGAACGTCACGTAGGACTAGAGGTTCGCTCAGAAGCACATATTGTGTTTTCGTTTTTTCGTCAATCCGGCGCTAGCTTAGTCCGTTAACTAAGTTAATATTCTGGTTAATTAAATTAATGAAAACTGGAAAATCCAACCCGCGAAAATCGTATTTTCTCTGGTTCTAAACAATGGAATCACGTCGGAAGTAATGCGCTGTATTCGCAAAATGATGTGTTATACAGCGCACTACTTCCAACATCATGGATTGACACTAAACAAGAGAAAAAACGTGTCCTTTACACACAAAAGTGGTTTAAACAATTTTCTCCTTTATGGAGAAAACATAGTTTTTTACCTAAAACTTGTTTCCACCAAGGAGAAATATAACATAATAGACGTTGATGCTGATACGTTCTTACCTGTAGCTTACTAGGCGCGTTTACCATACTAGTTACTAAAATTCCAATAACATTAATGTAGGTAATTATCAAAGTTCATGTGCCGCGTATAAAATCACAAGTAAGTCCCAGCATTTCTCATACCATATTTTATTATCGAAGTGAAGAGTTATATCGTACTAAGTACTAGAGTGAAAAGTTAATATGAACACTCCAATTGATAGAATGTCCCGCTCGTCATCCCCAGGGCCGGATCATTGCCGACACTGCGAACATGACCACCTACGAAAGTGCTGCATTAATCAAGGTGATTCAGTCGAGGATTTGATTGGATACTCGGAGTGGGTGAGTGTGCTCGGATGCAGCACGCACGATCGATGTGCTCCAGCAAGTGAGCGACCACTATATCACGGAACGAAGAACAGTGCCATACAACTAAGTGATACTAAACCTCGAAAATTTCGACGTCAGCCAAACCGTCGATCTTCGAACATGGATGAGTTGGTTCATTCGCCTCCAATACAGCCAGTCGTGTTTGTACCGATGATGAACTATCATCCTCAGATTGCACCTCAATTCTACCAGGCACCAGCGTACAGCTATTACCCGCAGATCTACGTACAACATCAATGTCCAGCGCAAACCACAAACGTTCCATGCTTCCCACAGTTTATGGGCATGAATACTGTAGCGTACCCACTGTAACACAGCTTCTGCAACAGTACCACTGTTATAACTATTGAACAGCGATGTAAATATGTAATATATGAAAATTATTAGGTTAATCAATTAAATGATCAGTTTAGCCGTTTATTTTAGGTACATGTGACAATGTGATAATACAATTAAATACAATTACAGTAAACAGATTTTTTTCATTTTTGGACCCGAGCCCGCCTGATATTAATTTAAGGAAAAAAAATCCTTTTTGGCTAAAGTACGGACGGATTGACGAGATGGTGAAATCACGAGCAAGTTCGCCAGGTTTTGCTATGCTTAAAAATAGTATATTTATTTTACTGGAAAATAGGACTTCGAAAATTCACGACAATATTTCGCCACTGTTGTGCTATCTTATGACAAGCGCCACATTTCGAGATTTTTAAAGTTTCCGATTGAATTGTTCAAATAATTCTGAGAAAACAATTGATGCTTCTTTCTATCGACTTCTGCCAAAGCTGATACTTATCGCGCGATGCTGCGACTTTCAACGCAATGTGAGGAAAACAATTTGTTCCGAAGCGTTATCTGGCGAGCAGATAATCCCCGACCAATAGCATACAAACACGCTTCATAACATATGTATAATTTTTTACGGCAATCGGTTAAGCCGTTTGGGAGTGCATAAATCATATACATTGAAGTTTTTTTTGTGCGAGGGATACGTACCGCTTAAAAAAACCCGCATAAAAACGCATAACTTAGAAAATTCGCATAAAAAACCCGCATAACTTTGAAAATCCGCATAAAAAACGCCATACAAATTACAAATTGTTTATTTGTTCGATCTTCGGTAGATACTGTACAGATTATTAAAAAATAGAACATACTATCTAAATTAATTAAAAATTCCTAATAGCTAACTTATAACTAGATTTGGTGACATTAAAGTCGAACAGATGTGAAGTTTCGTTGAATTTGTAACAACATCTATCCACAGGATTGTTTTGACCGTAAACAGTACGATGTCTAGGAATCCACAAATGAGGACGAGAGCGCGAGGCGGTACAAACACATTAATCCGTGCAAGAATATCTGGGCAGTCAATGTTATTACACAACATATCAAATATAAACATTCTTTGCAAGAATGTGCGGCGGAACTCTAACGTCGGTAACTCAAGCAGCATGCATCTATCGTTGTAAGATGGTAGAAGGGCAGGGTCGTTCCACGGCAAATTTCTTAGAGCGTATCGCACGAAACATCTTTGTACGCGTTCTAATCAGTATACTTGGACGTTGAGATGTGGAGCCCACACTTGCACAGCATACTCCAAAATGCTTCGCACCAATCCGCAATATAGAGATTTTAGTGCGTAGAAATCGTTAAAGCCAGCGGTATTTCGCTTCAGGAAACCAAGTGTTGAGAATGCCTTCGCCGTCGTTGCGGTGATGTGATCCGAGAAGCTAAGCTTTCTATCAAAAAGCACTCCCAAGTCACGAATGGAGTCCACTCTTTCGATGACGCGGCCTTGGAGCAAGTACTCATAATGAGATAGAGTGGATAATTGCCTGAAACTTATCATTTTACATTTGTCAACGTTTATCTGCATACCATTCAACAGGCACCATTGTTCAATATTAAGTACATCATCTTGAAGTGCAGCAGAGTCAAGTCCAGAAGCAATGGAACGAAAAATCTTCAAATCGTCGGCGAAGAATAGTTTTCCAGATTTGATACGAGCACAAATGTCGTTTATGAATAAAATAAAAATTAGCGGCCCTAGGTGACTTCCTTGAGGGACTCCGGTTGGCATGTCGAGCAAGCTAGAACGTGTTGAAACAATTTCAACGAAAGCACTCCGACTAGACAGATATGATTGCAACCATCCAGTTAACCACGCAGGAAATCCTAGTCTTTGCAGTTTCAGAAGAGCAATATTGTGAGGTACTTTATCGAATGATTTCGAGAAGTTAAAATATATTGCATCGGTTTGTTGACGCTTCTCAACAGAGGGGACCAAGATGCTAATGTACATCATCAAATTCGAAGTTGTAGAACGTTGCTTCACAAATCCATGCTGACATTCGTCGATGATGTGAGAAGCAGCAGCGTACATCTCATTGTGAACAAATTTTTCAAGGACTTTAGCAAAACAGTTCAACAGTGAGATTCCTCTGTAATTTTCAACATTATGAATGTCTCCAGCCTTGTGAATTGGAAATATCGCCGCTTGTTTCCATGCACTCGGGAAGACGCTTTCAGTGATTGAGCGGTTAAAAATAATGCTGATCGGCAATGACAATGATCGTGCACATCCTTTTATGAATATCGGAGGCAAACAATCCGGGCCTGGTCCTTTCGATGGGTCGACACTGGATAAAGCTTTCAACACGTCTGCTTCAGTCATATTCAAGCTAGGGAGACTGATATTGTATGATGGTAATGTGTCTATATACTCTTGTGAGGGAGAGATAGCTGGGTTGGTGAATACCCCATGAAAATGTTCTGCAAAAAGGTCTACGGATTCGGCTGTGGATTGCGCACTGGCATCTCCAAGATAAACATTTACGGGAATGCCACCAGCGCGTTTTCTGCTGTTCACAAACTTCCAGAACGTCGAGGGGTTGTTCCGAAGGTTGCTTTGGACGTGACTTATATACTCGCCGAATGCACTATTCCGGGCTGTTTCATATTGAAGCTCGGTTCGGCGAAGAACAGCTTTGTTTTCGTCGGTCTAATGACGGAAGTAACGCTTGCGATGTTTTCGGAGAATGTTGCGTAGACGACGAAGCTCGGAATTCCACCACGGATATTTGTAGTCCGTCTTTCTGTTGACACGTTTTTTAGGAACTTTGCGGCGTAGTATCTCATATAGAGTTCCGTAGAACACCGCGACAGCATGATTTAGATCGTTTCCACTTAACAGATCGAACCAGTCAGCAGCATCGAAGGCCACAGACACTTCTTCAAAATTGCAGCGATTGAAGTCAAAATTGAGACCGTCGACGGATTCGGCGAAAGCGTCTTCTGTTTCAACTTGCATGTTAAACCTCAGCACGAAGGGTTTATGGTGAGCGTCCACTTTGAGTATAGAGGTTGGAGGCTCGAGAAGTTCGACTAAAACGTCGTAGTTCACGAATGCCCGATCTAGCGTCCGTCCATTTGCGTTAGTGAGCGAGTTGATTTGACACAGTCCCCCAGCGACTATCGTTTCCGTGATAGCTATCTCTTGTTTGGTTGTGGCACTTTCAGGCAGGTAACATTTGAGATCATCGTCGAATATCCATCTGAGATGGGGAAGGTTGTACTCACCTACAATAAGTACACTGTCTGAGCTACTAGCTTTATCCAGAATTTGTTGAACTGCAGAGGAGTGGGCATTGTACAGGTCTGGACTGCTGTTCGGCCGCAGATATATACAACAAATATATAGAGCGCTATTTGGTAGTGAAATGCGCACAATAACTTGTTCCAAGCATTCAAGACCAGGCATTTTTATTACAGTGCCGGTGAGATTATTTTTTAGCGCAATAAGAACGCCACCTCCGTGACGTAGTTGACTGAAGGAAGAGTTGCGATCGCAACGATAGATTGTGTAGTTCATTGAAAGTTCCGAGTTATGTATGTCAGCACGCAGCCAGGTTTCTGTGAGAACAATAACATCGTAATCGCAAGAGGAAATCGCCAGCAAGAAGTCCTGAGTTTTTGTTCTCATTCCTCGAACATTTTGATAGTAGACGGACAAGAAACCGTCCGACTTAGAATTGGCGGTCAACTTAGGATTGGAATTGACGGCTTGAGTGGGCAGGCGAGGCAAAGTTGTGTCGATGAAGTGTCGGTTTGGAGCTTGGCTTATTTAGACACTGGCAGCATGTAGCGGAGCAGACTTTACTTTGCTGCCTTCGGTGTTTCTGCTATCGGTTGAGGAGGGGTGGGATTCCAAAACCCCTTGATTGTGTTATCTTCGAACTCGCGGAATCGGATACCAACGGGCCATGTGGAAGCAGTCATCGCTTTGTCTTTTCTATCAACAGGCAATCCAACTTTGAAGGAAACAAATGTTAAAGTCCTTTAGGAACCAGCTTGTGTACTTCGACGTTGTTGGTGTGCAGTCTTGACTTGACCATTTCTGTTACCGTATCATCTGGTACCTGTGGCATTACCCCGGACAGGTACAACCAAAACTTTGGCTCCCCATTCTGAGTAGAAGCTACTGCAATCGATGAAGCATCACCTCCAATGGACGTCGGTACCAGACAAAAACTTTTTTGCTGGCCTAGATACAGCTTCATCAAAATCATCGTCCCTCTTGCGTTTCTCTCTTCTATCAGATCTAATGAAAGGTGATTTTCTGTTCACAACCAAACCGCATAACTTTGAAAATCCGCATAAAATAAAACCGCATAATTTTGAAAATCCGCATAAAAAAACTGCATAATTTTGAAAATCCGCATAAAAACACATAAGGTGTGAAATATTTTTCAATATTAAGAGCCATAATACTAAAGGAAGAGCAAGTATTTGAAGTAAGAAAGTTTAGAAAAGCGTGGAGTAGAGTCTTATGAGCAAGCTTAGAGTTTCCCGGCTACTTAACTCTTTTTCTTCTGCAACGCAAGAGTCAGGATCTTTTGGCATTAAATGCGAATCTCCTGAGTCTGTGGCATGTGCAGACAAGCGTAAAGTCAATGACTTATGCTGTCGGAACCGTGAGCCCCCGGAATCGCAAGACTGACCTCGGCACCTAACCGAACAGCATCGAGATAACGATTTCGAGAGAAATTGCAACGTCGGGAAATTTCTCCGTCGGAGTAGACTAGGCCCACCGCCGGGAACTAGATCGAGTAGATCGGGAAGTAGCTCCGGCAGATGCTCGTCGGGGCGCCTATCAACTGGAAGTCACCCTCCACCCAGAATCGCAGGACCGACCTCGGCATCTGCCCGGGTAGCATCGGTTTCGGAAGATCTTCCACTGCCGGGGAACTATTCGTCGGAGTAGGAAAGATCCACCGTCGGGGACTATTCCGAGTAGTCCGTAGCGAATCGCCGGGTTGAATCATCGGGGCACCAGTGAACCGGACGCAATCCTCCACCGGGAAACACTGGACATTCTGCCGGACTGCATCTAAGAATAACGTGTCCCTCAACAGTTGCAGGAGACATTCTTTCGTCGCCGATGTAGGCTAGCTCCACTGTCGGGGACTACGCCGAGTAGCACCGAACGCGACAAACCATTCAGGGTCGTTGGAGCACCAGTGAACCGGAAGCCACCCTCCAACCGGAATCGCCGGATCGACCACGGCATCCAACTGGTCAACGTAGAGAGGAAGGCATGTAGAATATACAATACAAGCGAAATCTAGCACGACCAGCTAGACCTGGAACCAAGTGAAGTGAAGTCCCCCCGAAGTAGTCATTTCAAATGGAATGCGGGGGATCAGGCAAATGTCGGACTTCTTGGTGGAGTTTAGAAGAATAGGGTTCAGAGTTATCTTCTCCGTTCAGAGTCCGTTACTCTGGCACACGATGGACGAAATCGGTAGTATGGTCTGACTACTGAACGTGTGCCGGGTCGGTGTAAAAGCTTTACCACCAAGTAAAAAAAATACACGCTCAGAGACTTTTTTCCGATCTCGCCGAACTGAGTCGAATTAATCGGCTCTGCGGACCTCGGTTAAAAAGTCGAAAGTCCATCCGATTGCATACAGTGACACTATCCCATATTCGTACACCTCTAGTGTATATATTTAATATTGTTTCACAAACGTTTGCGCTATTTAATATAGGTATTGTTTTGTAAATGTGGTAGTAGAATCATCATCTGTCATTTTCTTATCATTTGTAATCTAAAGTGTGCAAGTTTCCGTACACTACACATAAAAAATCATTACTTGGTGTGAAAATGGCACAATTTCATATTCGTACACTTTTGAAAAGTCATTTAATTTGTAATTTAAGACCTGTTATTTCTTTATTTTTTTTTTGTTTTACTTTGAAAAATAGATTTTATGACTACAGAAAAGTGTTCATTGGCATAGTTTCCTCAACACTAGTTTAAGAAATTCCCTAAAATTAACGTAATGATTAAAAAAAAGTAAACTAACTGCCATTATGGGACGGAAACTAATTATTACTCACCAAAATGAAGCTACATCACTTAATAAAATCTTTGAAATTGTTCAAAGGTTGCGTCCAACTATTTAACATGTTGTTAAAAACTTTGATGTGGCGAAATGTAGAACAAATATTGCGAAAAACTTGAACTGTAAAAAATTTGCGATGAGGGATAAACGATTTTTAATTAGAAAAATTTGGGAAAATCGAGTAATTAAAGTTATATACGTGGTAAATAAATTGAATCATAGCATTTAAGTATAAGTCTGCTCTGGTACGGCTCGTAATGTACGGAGAACGGACAATTACAATCAAGGATGCAAAATGCCTACCTTTTCTGCGGCTGTAATTTTTCTGCCTACATTCTCATTTCTCTCTCGATGCTGCTGTCATTCGCTACTGCAGGACGCCCAGCGCGGTACGGCTGCCTGTGTGCAAAGCAGTAACATGACAAAAAACTACTGTCCCCAGTACAGCCACCAGACGCGAGCGGTACAGCTTCTCTTTCCTTATTTTACATTTTTTAATATTTTCAATCTTTTTAATATTTTTATTCAAAAATGCCGACAATGAATGCGGCTCATTTACGCCACGGCCGGCATCAACGCTTTCGTGTGCGGGCGTCTCCCTTTGACTATGCAGAGAAAAATGTATAAAGCGAGAGAACAAACTTTACTACGCCACACTCTCACCGTGCAGTCGGAGTACAGCAGCAAAACAAAAATGTATTCTACTGCTGTACGGGAAAATGTACTCGGTTTGGTTACTTTTCTGGCAAGAGCTGTAGTGATACGTTGCTGTAGCGGGCTGTACGGATTGTGCAAATGTAAATATATCGAAAAAAATGTAGTTTATCGGTACCGTTGGCATCCCTGATTACAATGCCTGTGTTCTGAGCAAGAAGCTGTTCATCAATGAGAAGAACAAAGAATTGATTTTTATACACTAAACAACTTTATTGGAATATTGGAAAGATGTTAAACTTTGTCTACGAGTCCAAATTCAACATCTTTGACTCAAATGGCTGTTGTTTTGGGTGGAGAAAATCGAACTCAGACCTGGACGTAATTGTCTTACAACAGCAGCTAAGCGCAGGGACAGTGGAGTTATTGTATGGAGTATTATATGTCCACTAGAAGTGCCAGAAATTTGGTCTTCGTTGATGGAATGATGGATCAGAATGTGCATTTTAATATGAATATCTTAAAATAACTTTTAAAGCAAAGCTTCCGTAAAATTGTACTTTTACTAGAAAATGGTGGACATTGGAAATTCGATCAGGAGAAAAAACTAAAGCATAAGGCGTGCAAAAAAACGTTCAGAGTAAATTTATAATTGTTTAAATGTTATGGATTCTCCACTGCAGACCCCGTTTTTTTAACTGATTAGAAAGATAAATGGGAGTATTTGGATAAAAAGTGAAAAACTATCCGGATTATAATGAGAATGGTCTTAGAAACTACTATTTAGAAGAATGCGATAAAATTTAAGTTGAATGCACACAAAAACTAGTTGTTAGCATTCCAATACGATTGAAAATTGTAATTACAAACAAAAGGTACCACATTGAATATTTATTATAGAAATTTCAATTGATTTTTGAAAAAATATGTGTACTGTACGAATATGAGATTGCGTGTATATTTGACTATCTTTAGAATTATGATTTTTTATGATAAAATGAGCATTTGTAGTACAAAGATAATTATTGTATCTTCCTTATGCTGTCTAGTAAACTATTTCTACATGAATAAAATGTCTCGTGAACTCATTTTTTACTTGTAAAATGCATATAAGCATTCCGCACAGCGGTGTACGAAAATGAGATTGTGTCACTGTAAGTTTATATGCAATATTAACATTTTATGTCTTTTGTTTAAGCATGTGCATTCACGAGGATCTATCTTTCAATAAAAGTCGCTTCAGGTGATTCCCTAATAATTAAAAGGAAGCTGCATAAAAAGAATTACATAACTTTGAAAATCCGCATAATAAATCGCTTTCAAATTCGAGCCAATATAAGTGGTTCGAATTTGGAAAGCATCTTCCAGTATTTCCGAAAAACAATTTGTTTTATTTTCGATTTTTTTAGATTCCAAATTGGTTCAGGTTTGGTGAAACAATGACAGTCTCTAATAAATTTGGTGAAATAAGTGTTTAAATTATTAATAAATTAATAAAAATTAAATAAATAAATAATAATACAGCGATGAAAAGGTTACCTGCTGCTCATGATAGCATGTTCTTATTTATGGTTTGGTCAGTACCATTTTACCTGTACTATTTTGACTAGTTTACTATGCGTGTGTACCAAAATAGGTACTAATATGCCAATAACATAGCCATACATACATGTAGGTAAATCATTACTGTACTTAGAGAGTGCACATTATCACAGGTAAATATTGAAGATACTTATGAAAGGTCATGTGCCGTGTATAAAATCTCAAGTATGTCACAGCGTTTCTCATACCATACTTTATTGTGTTATATCGTACCAAACACTAGAGCGAAAAGTGATATGAACAGTCAAAATAAAAATAATCCCAGTAAAAACGATAGGATGTCCCGCTCCTCATCGCCAGGACCGGATCATTGCCGACACTGCGACCATGACCACCTACGAAAATGCTGCATGAATCGAGATGATTCCGTCGAAGATTTGGTTGGATACTCGGACTGGTTGAGTGAACTCGGATGCGGCAACGATCGACGAGCCACCACAAGTGTGCGACCACTTTATCACGGAACGAAAAATTACAATGGCATACCACAAAGAGAACCCCGAAAATCACGATGTAGGAATCGGACTGCGAAGAAGTGTAACAATACAGATGAGTTGGTGCACTCGCCACCGACGCAGCCGCCCGTGTTTGTACCCACCATGAACTATCATCTTCAGATTGTACCTCAGTTCTACCAGGCACCAGTGTACAGCTACTACCCGCAGTTCCACGTACAACAGCAATGTCCAGTGCAAACTACGCACGTTCCACGCTATCCTCAGTTTATCGGCATGAATACTGTAGCATACCCAGCAACACAATTTCTGCAACAGTTTAGTCGACAGTATCATTGTCAAAACTATTAAATAACGATGTGAATATGTATTATATGAAAATTGTTAGGTTAAGTAGGTACAAATCAATTGAATGATCAGTTTGACCATTTATTCAAGGTAATGTGATAATAAATTTATACAATTGAAAAAACTGATTTTTCATTTTCTGCCCTATGTCCCCAAGACCTTTAACTATTCCTTTTTGGCTAACGATTCGGTGAGGTGGTAAAATCCTGAACAAGTTGTTGCAATACATAGCATATATTATTTATTTTATTGAAAAAAAATCATCGATATTCTCCGAATAGGAATCGTCTAAAGTGGTACATCGAAAAAAAAGACTTCGTAAACTCACGGCTATATTTGTCGATAGAATTAATTTATCCACATAGCATACCCCAAATCTAGCGGTCACAACTTATTGCCAGAAAGAAGTTTTTTGTTCAAATATATGATATAGCTACACGTCGGCCTTCATATTTCGAACACGGTTGAACCAATTGATCTGAAATATTCAACGGTCACAATAGCTAGCTCTCAATAATCAATTTTCAGGGAAAATTGTCAACATTCTTCAACCATTGATTTTTTCGCTAAACCTTAATTCAATAACTTAACTGCTACCAATTTTTCTAATCCAATAATAGTTAGATGAGCAATTCCCGAGATATCATGCTCACCGCAAGCAGTGAAAAACGAACTAAAATGCCGAAATGTGCATGAAAATTTCTGATCTGGTAGGCAATTTGTGGATATGGTGAAATTAGCACTCACACCTGGAATTTTTTTTTCAATGTGTCTTCAGAAGCGACTGTTGTCATTTATGAGCAAGTAGAACGATTCAATTCTTTTTGGCCTAACCTGGTGTCCTGTTACTACGCTCAAAACGTATTGATCCCACTGGACGAAGACGGAGAAATCTATTAGGTGTAGTGGAGAGAAATCCCGAGCAAATAGTCATGGGTTCAAACACCACATATCCCCTTGAAAAGACCTTAAACATGATCCGAGCCAAAATTCATAACCATCAAGACACCATCAAATGGTCTCAATAACCCATAAATACACCAACAAATGGTATTTTATATGGGATCTATCGGACCATGGTGATGGTGTTTTCATGGGTTGAACCTATTTCAAACACCCATGTCGAACCCCATGGGCATGGGGGTATTATGGGCTTTTCGTTTGCTCGGAATGAGCGATCAATCAGAATAGGAAAAGAAATTTATTAATATAAGTTGATGGCTGATTAATACTTGTCCGTATAGCTAAAGTTTCAAGAAAAAAAACGATAATGGGCGAAATTTTAGGAAGAAAAAATGTGTGCGTTCCTTTTTATATACACCTTAGAGACTATTCATAAATTACGTGAGGCTTTTATGGTGGGGGAAGTATTATAATATGTTACATTTTGTGACATATGGGGAAGAGATAGTAAGCAAAAACGCGATGCAACATGTTTATTGTTTTTACTGAAGAAAAAAAAATTAAAAAATGTTACGTTATGGAGGGTAAATTTGTGACAAGGGGTGAGAGGTGGGCAATGAGCTATTCAATGTCAATGAATCTCACACTGATTTTATGTGCTTTCGTATATACTTAGATGGAATGAGAATGTTGACGTGCAGAAAGCTTAATCCAACTTAAAAGACACTTTTTAATTTAACGGCAACCGTCGCACCACCACACATGATTCAGACTATATATTAAATGGATAAGGCATATTTTGGAAATACTTCAAAAAAATTTTCATCGTTTGTCAATATTTTGGTACCCATACAGTGCGCAACCGTGTATAAGATTCGCGTATCTCCGTATCTAAGCAATTACTTTGATACCCAACAGAAGTAGTCGATAAAATCCGATACCATTTTACTGAATGTGATGAACAGAACGTTCGTGCATTGTACACCTAATATAACGAAAAATTTTGTTCATCAGAGCCCCATATTTGCAGTTCGTGAAATGAACGAATTCAATTATTTACAATTAACCAAAATATATCATAGTGGAAAACAACGAATGTACTCGTGGGTTGTATGATCATATTCGTACTATTTACAAATTTATTTTTTAAGTGTTGAGTTTTTTCTAAGATGCATGCCTTAAAAATCACAATAACACCTTTCATAATAATGTCCACGTACCATTCATTGGAAAATTCAATTTCACTTGAAACCTCGCTCTACGAAACTTAATTTCCTCAATGCTCAAATTATATATTCTGTTTGCTCGAGCAATTGTCCCGCATGCTACCAGACGACACCCGCTCAACCCAAACGACACCGGAATCTGAAAAATATACACAATAAAGTTGGTCGTCCCATGGAAGCGTAACCATATAGCCAAGCTCACAGCAATCCACACACGAACGATTTATCCAAGTTGTTTTTTTTTCTAGCCTGGGTTGGTAAAGAATATCTTGCAATTTATAGTATCCGTTTTCGACTCTTCTGTCGTGTATCGGATTTTTCATTCCCGGTTGAAAAAAGCCCAACATCGTGTCCACACAGTCACGCTAAATGTGCCGTCGAAAAAGTTTGGAAGACGAAGCGCGCAAGGAAAAACTTGACTAAATAAAACGCTTGTTTATGTTTATGTGCCCTTCCTTTTGCAATATTAGCATACGCAGATAAAGATCGCAATTTTCTTCTCCTTCAGCGGGCACCGCGAGTTTTTCGCGAGACAAAGTGTCTGCGGCGGCTGATGGCATGTTTTCAGTTCAATGCTAGCGGCACCAAGTAATAGACCATCTCCTTCCGATTCGAGTTTGGTGGCTTTCCGCGACCCGCCTGTCACACGCTGCTATCACGGTATGTGTATCTTCAAGTTTTCCCCCTTTTCCTATAAAATCGTTGGCTGGATTTTCGGTAACATTCGCCGTTGATGGATATTCGTTCTATCGCAAAATTAGAAGTTGTCACGATAGAAGACGGTATTGAATTACTGTTGGGTGTTATAATGTGAATCTCACATTAGTCAACATTGTTGGTCGTGTTTCATGGCCAATTCTGGTCTGAAGTGCAATAAACTACCTTATTTACCTACTTACAAGGTCGTTCCACAGATAGCGTTACCAGCTTAAAGATACTTCTATATAGTGCATAGCACACGTCATAGTCAGTATTCGTTGATACCAAATGATTAGCAAAGAAGCTGAACACAACAACCAAGTCGGAAGCTGCATCATCCTTTGTTCAGTTCTGCCTGTCAGCATAGACCTAGATATGAGAAAATTCATAAACATTCCGCGTTGCTCTGGTGAGTATTTCACTATTTATGCCTGAATTACAAGGCTATTTCATTTCAACTTGTTTCTTGTAGTGCCGTCGCATTTTACCCAGCAGTATGAATGGAATACATACTTCAAAAGCAAATATTCAACGTGTGGAATTCGCGTTTAAGATTTAACGTCTTTCTTTGTTTACCCACCCTAGAAAATATTGATTATTTTGTATAATTTTATTTTATTGGCTGTAACAGATTTCTGAAAGGTATAAAAGTAGCACGTTGAATTAATGAAAAGGGGCTTATGAGCTTGTTTTACATTTCAAATTACATAAAATTTTACATCACTTGTTTGGGCATTCACACAAGACGTGCGACTTTTAGATTTAGAGTCGAGCTGAAGCCAAGACGATGCCCATTACTGATAAGACCATTTCGAATCGCAAAAACCAGTCTAATGCGCCGTTGTTCATCCTACTATTTGAGTTAATACGTTGAATAGAGATAGCAGACACTGGTCTAACTAATGTATTCAAATGGGCAGAATGAATAAAGGTGCTAAGATGAATTTGGAGACACTAAGCCTATTTCATTTTGGAACAAAGTACAAGAAACCAATACAACCTATTTTATCGGGACCTATTTGCTGCGTACACGACTGCTTTTTTCCAATTCAGGTGTTTTGCGTTATACTTTATGCTGATTGAAATTGTACTTCATATTCCATTTCCTAAATTACTTTTTCGATGACTTGCTAAAACCAGCTTCAGAACGGAGGTTCTGTTCTTATTTACAATGAATGAAAAAGCGGCATCATTCATCAAAATCAGTTTCAGACGTTTTCATACCTAACTAGAAGGAGCATATTTAACATTACAACAAGTTCACTGGACCGTTCCATTCTGGTCTGGACGTTGCGTTGTTGTATAGATGGAAAACCTCCTAGTTAATGTACACGTGATCCTTGTTTACAAAACATTAACCAACCCGAATTATTGTGCAACCTTAATCATCCATCGAAACAGTTGTATTGGTTGGTTGAAAACGGACCTTCAATGTGGGTGGAGGGTTGAATAATGGAATTCTCTCTATTATGACCGGTGAAAGCAATTAATTATAACCAACCCATTATCGTTTTGATCGGAGAGGGAGCTAAAAGATGGCAGAAAAATTTATCGCAGAATCTTTGCTAGAACTTGTGGGCCAAACGTAAGAATGAGTCCGTAGAAGATGTTTGTTGCATAAAATTCATGAAGATGCGCAGTAAATTTTTTATTTCTTCTGATTTTAATAGATACCAGCTTCATATATAGTCTGTTTGAAACATGGAACTATTTAGGATTCGTATTCTAATTAGGAGAGACCGAGGGAATGAAAGTATATAATAGTTGAAACGGTTCCTGTTGATACTAAAACCATACCATTATGGATACATGCCAACTCTACATAAATAAGTGACTAAGTTTTTATGACGATTGCACTAAAAGAATCATTTAAAGTTAATTATCCAAATATTTTTACATTTCTTATAAAAGAAATGTATAGATTCGCTCAAACTTTTAAGATATTTTCCGAGGCCCGGAGGGCCGAGTCTTATGTACCACTCGACTCAGCTCGACGATTTGGGACAATGACTCTGTGTGTGTGTGACGGGCAAATTCTCATTCAAACCAATTTTAAATGAAAGAATAACAAACAGTAAGAACGCTATTAATTTGTTTTTGATTCTGATGTTTAGCTTCCAAGATATGAATGCTTGAATGCGTAAAAATGGCGTTTTTTGCAGTTTTTTTTGGATTATCTGCCGAAATTGACAATATAGATTAGCAATTTATATGTTTTTAGACCGAGTACCTTTCGAACAAGCTATAGATTGTTGAAATCGTACTATTATCAAAAGAGATATTTAACATTAAATGCGGACGAAAGATTTTTATCATTTCCCATTGCCAGAAATATGACTAAAACATGTAATCTATTATTAACGCCAAAACGGCTTATTTTAGGTCAATTGTATTTTCGGAGAATTTAATGGGGGCAATATGCCCTTTCTTTTGGTATTATGCTTTTGCTGATTAATCCCCCTATGAGTGAGATATTTTCACAAATTTTCTTGGAAGTGATTATATCGAAATGATGCCTTCAGCAAATTTGTAGCTCTTACTTTTGCGAATAACTTTACTGAAGACTTCAAATATCTATTTTGAATACTTTAAAAGTTATGGCTTGTTGTTTGTGGATTACTCTTTGTCGCCTATTTATTGTAGAATATAGGAATATTCCATTGAAATAAGCCAAACATTATTTCGATAAAACGAATTTTGTATTTCATTTTTCTATCTACAACCGCTAGAAATAATCACCGAACACTTCCAAGTTGTCTGGAAGGAATTTGATAACTTATCAGTGCAAAAATGTTCATTTGTGAGAACCTTCTGACTGCAATTTTTCTAACTTATGACCATCGGATCGATCTGAAATCTTTCGGAAAATAAAAAGCGAAATAAATAACTCGAAGCAGCGGCGTAGCCAAGAGAAGGTTTTGGGGTTTAACACCATACAACCCTCCCCCCCACCACTTCCAAAAAAAATATTGGATTGAAGTTGAAAATTTATTGATGCAGACTGATTTAATTCAATATTACAATAACAAATATTTGATCCGTACCTGTTGTTGTAAACATCATGAGGATTTTTGGTAAATTGTCGGAATGGGGTCCTGATATGTAACTGATCTATTGGTCTTGATTTCACAGTTGTCTAATTGCATCAATATCAAATTCCTGCCTGAAAACATTCCAATAGAAAATTCCAGAGCTCTGTAATCAATCATAATCCTCAGATTTATTTTCAAATTGATCTCGTTTTTGTAGAGATGTACTGTAATAAGGGTCTTTATTAAATAGGAAGCGAAGTTAAAATGGATTTAATGTCTATGAAACATAGAACTGCTCACCAAAAAAATGCATAACTTTCAACATTTGCTAAAAATATTTTTGCCTTTCTCATTCACTCTAAAATTCGTCAATCTAATCCCGACCCGGAGGGCCGAGTGTCATATGCCAATCGACTGAGTTCGCCGAGATCGGAAAATGTCTGTGTGTGTATGTGTGTATGTAGAAAAAAATGTGAACTCTGTTTCTCAGAGATGGCTGGACCGATTTGCACAAAGTTAGTCTCAAATGAAAGGAACAACCTTCCTATCGGCTGCTATTGAATTTTTTATTGATTGGACTTCCGGTTCCGGAGTTACGAGTTGAAGAGTGCAATCACACAGCAAATTCCCATATAAACTGAAATGAAAAATTTTCAAAATCAAATTTGTATTTTTGATGCCAAATGACTTTAAAATGCATTAAACATTGGGATGTTTGACAAAAATTGACTTTTTTGGACTTTGGTACATTTTTGCCTTTCTCATATAGAAAGGTTATGCAATCACTCTAAAAATCGTCAATCATACCGGCCCGGAGGGAGTATGCAGTGAGGGGTTGCTACTTTAAAATTAAAATTAGTTTAAAATTTCTTAACAAGTTGAAAATTTTCGGCAGGACCCGGACCTCCCGGATCTTTCTCCATGATCCGCCGCTGGTTTCAAGCGATGTTTCAGCATCACATAGTATCTGAAGATCGTGGCTGTCGATCCATTGTATGTATGTGCAAATCGTACTGAACATGTAATATTCATTTCCACCATTGTATTGAACATAACCAGCCATGGAATAGTAGTCTGGACAAATGAGACAAGCACAATTGCACCACTAGGTGGATTAAAACAGGTTTTTATTTTTATAATGCGTCGAGTTGAGACGAAAAAGTAATATGATTAATAACGAGGATAACACTTTCCGAATGTAGAGAGAAATTTATGAAAAATGACGATTTCCATTCGACTCTAGCAGGTTCTGATCGATTTTGATGAGCATTTGTTTTTTGTTGCATGACCAATTATATGTATAGGTCAAATGTTTAAAAACAGTCATTTAAGGTCAAGATAGCAACATTTTTAAACTGCCAATTTCGGAGGTTTACAATCTTACGTTACGTTTACGTTAAACAGCGCATCATTTGATAAAATAATTTTGACGGTATATCGTCCAAGAAGTATTTATGGTGAATTTTCTCAGGTTAATGTTCATGACTACAATAAAGTCTCAACAAATTCGCAAAAGACACGAACTCTGTTACTATTTTCTGAAAAATTAATTCTGCATAATTTTAAAACTTCAAAAATTACGGTTTCGGAATTATGCCGTTTGGACAGTATGATCGATTTTCACCAAACCGAATTTCTGGCTATGCCGCTGACTTCAAGTAAGTAGAAACAAAGTCGTTCTACACTCGTTCACAAGAAACTTCTTCGAATGCTGAATATCTATTATAATACATTGAAACCCCGATTTTATCAGCCAAATATGAACATATGTTTGATGGGCTCTAGCAGACGAAAAAGACTGAATTCGAGTAAATCCTTTCTTGCGCATGTTTTCCTTATCATGAAGATGGAAAAATGCAAAAATAAAAAGTTCATCATAATCAGAAATAGTTATCAGACTACATCAAGGCACGGGAAGAACATTTTAACAGCTTCAGTTTATTATAAAGAAAAAAACATTGCCCGATTTAGTCAATGTCCCCATTTTGTCAGCCTACAATACACCATGAGATTGATAAAAATGGGTCTTTATTGTATGTATTATTCACTGTGTTTCACATTAATAGGTAGGGTAAGGTGGGGCAAATCCGACCGTTGGGTAAACTCGACCCCCCTCTGTTACCGAAAATCAGAAGCACTACGCGAACTAATATCAATGTTGTCGTGTAGAGCATCGAAAATAATCATAATGGTGGCATGACAGCATTTCATTAGTCTACATTGAGATGCTCATACGACAAAAAGTGTGTTTTTACAACTTTTGATTTGACTTTTGTGCATCATTGACTACAGGATATTTCTGATTGTCAAAGTGATTGCATAATAAATTAAAGTGGATTTAAATTCTTTTATTTAAGTCCTACAAAGTGCATAGATGAATTTAGTTCAACTTTTTTCATATATTTTTTAATTGCATCGTAATGAAAAATGACGCGGTGGGGCAAATCCGACCTCTAAATATTGGGGTAAATCCGACCGCTTTTTTGCTAAGAAAATTTTTATTTATCAAATTGAAATATATTTTTATTGTTATTATTTATCATTTTTATGCAAAATGGTTCATAATTACAAACGAAAGACACAAAAACGTGATGTTTATAGTATTCGTCAAGCAATTGCTCCGATGCAAGTGGGAATATCATTACGTGCTACTGCGCGTGATTTTAGCATTCCAAGATTGACATTGAACTCCATTTTCTTCATGTTACAATTCAATAACACAACATTCATTGATTTATCATTGAAAAACCATAAAATTTGAGTAATATCTGCACTAAATCAACCAAAAACATAGGGGATCGGGTTTACCCCACCATTTTTGAAATCAGCAAAAATGAACATTTTTGTAAAACGCTTGTATCTCAAGATATTCCGAAGATCCAAATAAAATACTATATACAGAAAGTTGCCCAGGAATCTAACCTTCAATTTGGTATATAAAACGAATTGATCCGATGTAAAATGAGAATTTTACAGCCAAAGCCATTTATTAGGTCGGATTTGGCCCACCTTACCCTTTATTTCATTTTTGGGGATTTTTTATTGCATCGAACTACAACAATTTTTAGGTAGTTTTCAAGGGGTTATATGTTGCAGATAGAGAAAATACTGAAATTTTCAGCTTTTTTCCTATACAATATTACGAAAGCTTATTAAACAATTTTTCTTATTAGTTTGTGAAAATTATAAACTATTTGAAATTTTTTAATAGTTTTATTTTTTATTTAACCGTGATTTTTTAATAAATAGTGACCATCACTTCACAACGTAGCCTATTTTGCATGGCTTGCGGTGAGCACGATCTCTCGAATTGCTGAACTGAAAATTATGGAATAGAAATTAATTTTTAGTATTCTTTACAGATTTAACTCGCCGTGCAGATAGCTCTGAATTAGACCCGCTGGTGCCCTAAGACGATTTCGCTAGATTTTCAGAGCACTGTGCACCCAGTGCATTAACGCAAGTGACGGAAGGTTATCGAAAAGTTTCGTGGAAATGAAAATTCCAGTAATGATGATGATTTTCCCAAACGGTTCATTTTCAAGAGGTTTTTATTTGTTCTTTGGCATTAGGATTAGCGAAAATAATTTAAATCAAGGATACTACTGGGAAGTCACCTTTAGAAAAAGTCGATGTCGAAGTAAAATTTGGAACTATGCACGCATGCACTTCAGAAATAGCGTGATATCAGGAGCTGCGATTCCATTTCAACGCTTTTTTGTGAAAAGGGCGATACTTACAAATGTAAACATAAGGCTTTTTCATACATGCGAATGAGGGCTTTTAAACGCAACAAATTTACGTAAAAATTTGGATTCTACGATATTGCTTTCTTAAACTACAGCAAAAAATACAACGGGCGGAACTGTATTTTTGTTTGTTTATTTAAAGTTTCGCCCTCCACGCTCCATGCAAACAAACAGAGCGATACTTTTTTTGCTAGCAGTTTAGAGGCGAAACTGTTTTTTCGTATTTTTTAGGATTATCAGCTGTAAATAGTAACAATGATCGCTATTGAAAAAACCCGGACGAAATCGGTGGTGTAAAACGGTAGTTATTGTAAAAAAAACTTCAATGCTGATAGGTGGGACCGAAAAAGTAAACAATCGCCAAAGGGGCGATACTATCATTTTGTCAATTTCAATAACAAAAACAAATTTTGATTTAATAATTTCAAATACTTTATGAAGTTTTAGGTTTCGATCACTGAATCATGCAATCTAGGATGTAAAAACACAATAGTTCTTAACTCATTCATGCCCATGTTGTTTCAATGGATGTTTTGAATGGACAACAACGTTTTTCAACAGCTATAACTTTTCATTGGGGCTAGATTTGCTCACAAAAACAAGTAAGACTAATAAATGTGACTGTTGCCTTTCATTTGAGCATTAACAGTTACCAGGATCAGCTCTAGAACCGAAGTTATTGCAATTAGTCTGATTGGATTCCAATGGAGCAGTGCTGCCAGGGACAGTTTACGTTGATGATGGAAAATGAATTTTTCATATATCTTCGGTATGGTGCAATATTATTGAAAACTGATAATACTAATCAATTTGGGCTGTCTTTGGCTATGTTTTTCACGCAATTGGACTACTGTAAATATTCTAGGAGAATTGTATTGAGCATTAAAAGATAAAAATTTAGCAGCTTCTAGCACTGCAAGGGAAGCACCTATATTTATGAAAAAAAGGCTTTTCGTGTTTCTTGATCCCACCATTTTCAAGAAAAAAATAGTTTTAAAACCCTACATGCACTAGAAAAAAGTTGGGCATGAAAGGGTTAAATAGGAAATAAAACCAAGTCTGGAAATATTCACGTTTGATTTTCTTTGAATGGTGTCAATGCTAGTATCGCTTTTCTCAAGAAAAAGTGTTGATTTCTTAGTTCTCAGTCGCGTTGAAAATTTGAGTAAAGTATAAACTTGAAATCGATTTAAAAAAATCGATTTTTTTTGGCTCAGTACAATATATATAATCCCTTTAGGAAAATTCAGTTTTCCCACCACAATGCATTGATTGAGGAATTTAAATATTTTATTTACAGAGCATTAGCAATAATTCGTTTGTATGTCTATTTTATGGGCCATTTTTTCGCTTTCCCATTGATTTGGTTTGAGATTTCTAGCACTGATGTTGTCCTATGCTGATTTGAGCGATTCTCTGAGTCCTGCCACTATCCCATGTAGTATGTGTTATCAAAAACATCGCGAAGCATCAAGTTCTAAATGTTCTCAAACGATATAATATCCGAAGAGAGTGATAAGAGTTATAAGAAATGTCTCATCACACTGTTAGGTGGATTAAAAGCGTTTTTATTGTTGATATAGCACATTATAAGGTGTAGTTAGATCTTGAGAGAAACAGAATCATACAGACTTATTGTTGGATGCTTGGATTGAATGTTTTGCATTGCAATTTTGCAATATTTATATATAGCACATTATTGAACATGTTTCACTCTCCAACGCAGAAAATTTAAAGCACCAGGAACGTAGGAACACTGGTACGAACTAAAATCAACATACAGCTATGTTTTGCAGATTTGTACTATTCCTTTTCAGTATCGTCTTTATGCATGGACACATTGGACCAGGGCCAGGGGCCCCGAATTTTTAGAAACCCCGATCTTAGAATGATTACAATTATTTTCTATACTCCCAACAATAATCGCATTCAATTGTTAATAACTTTTTAGCGTGTGGATAACAATAAATCTGCAGCAGCTCGGAATCGCACATTGCAACGTATCCCATGTGATCAAGGGGCTAATCAGTACCAGACAACCAAGTGGAGTGATGTTTCAATTTATTTAGGGCACGTTTGCACGTTTTGCACGTTTTTAAGCCTTCTTATATGTCAAAGTAGTAAAAAATGATTTCTTACAGTTTTGGACAATATAAAAATAAATATCGTACTAATCCTCCTAGCAGTGTAATGCAAAGTAAAGGTTAAAAAAATTCCACTTCAATTTTAATTTCTTCAAATCTAACGATGTTATTGGGGATGACGGATGTCAGTTAAAAGGTTTCCCACTTAGAGGTTATAACTTTTTGATCGTAGCACCACAAAGAGGAGCATTTGTTTGCTCTTTAAATTGCTTAATTTGCGATCAAATTAGGCTAGTTTTTCTTTAGTGCAATTGAGTTCTTCCGCTAGTTCATCTTCCCAATTACCAAACTTATCATAGATAAACATAGCAAGATATTGTTCCAGAATTTGAAAACGATATCTGTTTATGAGTAAAGGTTTTTCGTGTTTCTTGACTCCACCATAACAAAAATAGTTATGAAACCATACATACACTAGAAAAGAGTTGGGCATGAAAAGGTCAAATGCTTTGTTTTAGGAAAACTCCAAAGGCGTTGTTTATGTTATAAAGGCTCGCACAGAGTGAAGCCAAATCAACCTATCGAACAGTCAGATGGCTACCTATCGTGCAAAGTAAACAAACATTCTTTTTTCGGAGAACATGCAAGAAAAGTATTAGTGTTGAAACAAATAATATCATGGCGAAATATTTAAATCGTCTAAACAAGACACTGTATTCAGCTTATTATACTTTTTTGTAACAATGTAAAATAAATTATATGGAATAGTATCATGAATAAAGTGCTATAAGTCACAAAACAGGAGGTTTTCAATTCACTCTATTTTAATTTATTGTGTAACTCGGTTGGAGTCACTCAAAGTTACAGCAAAAACTGTGGGTGCCAGAAACAAAGAAGAGGGCATCATTTTTGGCAGTGTTGCGCATTCCGCTGTACGGGACTCTAGAAAACTCTTATATTCTGCAAGGATAGCGGATAAAATAGGTAACCTGAAACAGATATAAGAAAAACTACATAAAATGATGAAAAACACGCCAAAAAGTTAAACTTGCCAAAGCACACCGACTCTTGACTCTGTTTTAAACGATTCGACAAAGTAGTTGCTTTTGATTCGAGAGCCATGGTCGACAGTGCAATGTATGGTAAAACCAACAACGTAAAGCCATAAAAACATTTACATCCAAAATGTCAATGAGATCCATTGTTTTAAATACTTTTTTAATTTATTTCATGTTTAAGTAAGTCACTAAATAAAGCAGAGCATTCATGAGCTTATTTGGAGATAATTCTTTAAAAGATATGCGATACAATTCATCAATGTCAGACTACTGACAGTCACGCACTTCGAATTAGTGGAAAAAATGGATTCGTTGATGCTAAAATGTCTTTGTTATTTCATCTGACAATTTCGCTTTCATTCAGGCCCATCAACCACAAGGTATTAGCATTTAAATTTGAAAAAGAACATGTTCACGTGTGTTGTTCAAAATCGCTTCACTCGTATTATTGGCATGGAGGATCAACGCTCTAAACCAATAATGCCAGGCATGAAATATTTGCGGGTATATTGTCTTTTCGCTGTACCCCTCCAGAGCCTACATACGAGAAACAATAAGGCATAAAGTATGCTCTTATACTGTAATCCAGCCGACACAGCAGTGAAACGGTTATGTGACCTTCACATTCATAACCAAATTACTCCCGTCAAATGACTCCCATTTTCTTTTACATACAACAGTCTCGTCTTCGTTCAATTTGCAAAGTATTATATTTTGTTTCTCACTTTGAATATACAGCACCGCTAAAAAGTTTTTGTACGTGTTTGAAAACTGAATATTTATTAAAACTATTTACACTCACACAGATGTTTAAGATAGCTTCGTGCTCTGTAAGTAGACATTATATGCACCATAATTTAAATTGAGAGATTTATTTAATTTCATGTTATTTTTAATTACAAAAGTTCGTTATTATATTGAAAAGTTTTTTAATCTTCTACATTCATTTAATTCAATCATTTCATTCCATTATATATGTTGTCAGTAATGCAGTCAAACGTTGGCGAATTTTCTGTGAACATTGCTCAATTCTTAACAAAACTATTGTAATTCGAAAATCAACATTTAAGCTTAACTATCAAGAAGTAAACTTTTTCCCGCCTTTTTTTATATATCAGTTATTAACTAATTATGGCTAATCGCAAGTTTTTCAAGGGTGGCCAAATTTTGTTTGGACAGAACTGTACTAGGATAACACTGTTTCCCACGGTACTCGAAATGGATGTGTCGACTGCCGTTGGGCCGTGAAGAGTAGGACTGAGGCATATTTATTGGAAAGGCGCTTCGTTAGAAGCAACCGGGTGTGTCTTCCTTGCCTTCTAAACATTCATCGCGCGTTTCAGATTGCGATGCACGCACGTCTCGTAAAATGTCACACACATTGTGTATATTGCAAAGTATTTTGCTAAAGAAGTCACCAGGTGTTTTCTTGAAATGGCAAGTAAAAATTTTCCGGATAAGAAATGAACGCAAACGTAGTTGCTATATGTTAGGAAGAAGGACGTTTCGTTTTCCACCCTTGGTCTCACCAGCTGTTACATCTAACGCACTAAAAAGGTAATAAAAGTTTACTGTTATGACTCTAAACGTACCGAAAAGAAAGTCCCTTTACGCAGCAAGAGCTGCTAATTTCTACGGACTAAACCTTCCAATACGGAAACAGCAAAACTCGTTTTTAAATAATTTTGCTGCCCCTTGAGAAAATCGTATTAAACTGGATGTTTTTCAAGTTTGTTCTGTCTGAATCAACTAATCGAATAGACATTCGAGGTCTGATGGCTGATGTACAATCAACGTTGATTTGCCTGGGATTCATTGAATGGGATTTTTCATGTTCATTTTCTTTAGACACGTCTTCAGCTATGTCGATTTCATGCTCACTGATTTGGAAAAAAAAAGTTAAAAGCTTGCTCTGCAAATACATTTCAATTCGCTAAAAGGCATTGCTAACTTTGGCTCTCTCTCTCTCGGAATGAAAGACCATTCATGATTGTTCCATTCCACGAATCCATCCTGTTTCGTGCTATGGCTATATGTAATTAACGTTACGTTTGAGTTTTAGACACGCGGAATTCTTTCCATAAACTTCAAAATAGAAAATTTCATAAACTTCAAAATAGAAAAAAAATGATCCGAGCCAAAAAGTTTTTCGGCAGGTGAATCTCATAAGAGTTCAGTTAGTTAGTTTAAAATACTTTGCTATATTTCACCCTAAGGAGGAAAATTTGGTAAAAAAACCAAAATTTCTCACTAGGGTGAAAATTTGTTGGTAAAAACCAGTCTTTGTACAGGAGGGCACAAATCCTTATTTCATACTATGTTGCGTTTCGGCTTCGCCTCATCAGAAACCGACACTAACACATTGTCGGAATAGTGTGTTTTAGTTTTAAGGGATTTGCGTCAAGCCGGCGCTAATCTACTCCGACAATGTGTTAGTGTCGGTTTCTGATGAGGCGAAGCCGAAACGCAACATAGTATTAAAATACTTGTTTTTTATGCTAAACCCGACATTTGAATTTATAGGCCTTCAACAGGACGGAAACTTTTTTATATAAGTAAGACAGTCCATACGTTAGCTCGACAGCACTTGAAATGTTCTACTCTCCCAAGTTATGAGCCATTACAGTTACTAACAATTTTTCCAGTTCGGTTAGCAAAAATTCTCCTAAACACATACACCAAAAAGCATCTCCTATTCACAGCAATTTGTTCTATTTTCCGCCCAGCAGATCATAGCAAATTTAAGTTTTTTAATTAAACCTGAGGCTCTATCGTTTTATAGCGGAATTCTTCTCCTTCCCCGAACGTAGCATAAAAGCAATAATAAAAGGATCATTTTATTCCCTTCGGAAAATGAATCTATTTATTATACTTCTCAATTTGCAACCTTGATTTAATCACTGGACGTACGCTTATGCAAAAGGAATCCGCTTCGCTGGCCCAGTGCATCGTAAATGCACACTTGTACAACCATTTGGGATAAACGACTTATATTCAAAGCCATAAAGTGTTCAGCCCAA